>NW_017670967.1:179083-244897 GCF_001879085.1 Nicotiana attenuata
GGGGCTATGTACCGGAACCAAAAGGCCATTCGGCTTTGTAACTTATCCGAACCTCTTTCTAAAATAAGGTATGACACTAACAGAAAAGAAGTCACGCCAGCGTGCACTTCCCCGAAGATGAGAAGAGAAGGGTTTCACAGAAGTTTATATACAGTTCAAATAATATCAAAGCGGTAAAAAGCGGCATTTAGCACATTAGGCCCAAACATGTAATAAAAATCAGATAATAAATAAAAGCCAATTATAAAAGTTATTCTAAGCTCGAATTCTTGAACCCTGAACCGGAAGTTCTGGGTTCTTATCCCTAGCAGAGTCGCCAGAGCTGTCATGCCTCCTTTTTTACCACCCAAGAGGGGATATAAGGGAGTTTTTCCAATTAAAGTGACTTTATTCGAAATGGAATTATTTTATTTATTTTTTCAGAGTCGCCACTTGGGATATTTATTATAGTGTCCCAAGTCACCGATTTATTTTTAAAACCCCAAATCGAGGAGAATTGACTTCATTTAAAAGTCTGCGAAACCAGAAAATCTAGGTAAGAAATTCTGTTAACCCGGGAGAAGATGTTAGGCATTCCCGGGTTCCGTGGTTCTAGCACGGTCGCTTAAACTATTAATAGTTGGCCTATTATCTGATTTACTACATGTTTTAAACCTATTGTGCATTTTTAACTTTATAACCGCTTTTAATTACTTTATGGAATTATTCTGGAACAAGTTACGATTGTCGTACACTTGTTTGTTTGATACATATTGCGAATCATGTCACGGGAACCGTACCCACGATCCACAACATGTTTAATTTATTAAAGTTATTAGAAGTTGTGGCCGGGTAACATAAATGTACCCCCGAATTTGAAAATTAGGTATCACAACTACGTCACGGGAATCGTACCCGTAGCTATGATAATTTTATTATAAACGCGCCTAAAGCAAACTACGAATGTTTAAAGTGTTTTCTACACTAAGTTATAATATTAATATGAGGGCCATGGATTTAGTGATTCAATTGTGAATGGCACGCCTCGAGTTATTTTAAAAGATTTGTATTTCACTAAAGCAGACTAAGGATGCCCTTACTTAAAACTAATTTGAAATTCAATAAAAAGCTATTAATTAAATGCTTTGGGGTATAAGTATTGGGCCTTTAATCCTTTTTGGATGACAGAAATTAGGCTAGCAGCGGCCCATTGGGTCATTTGGTCAAGGATCAATCATCATTAAAGTTGCATTGGGCTCAGAATTTGGCCCAGAAGTGAAGAGACTCAAAGGCTCTTGCTGAGTCCGATTTTAACCAAAGCTGGCCCACGTTGGGCTTATATTAGGCGGGCCCAGTTGTAGTTATCTACTGGCTGGGCCTATCTACCTCTATGTTCTAAGCTAAAACTTTCATAATACATGCTTGTCAAAACCAAATCACTTTAAATAGGAAAATTAGAATCTGAAATAAACTACAACCCAAATTTGAAGATCAATTTGCACTATTACGATTTTCAAAGTAACATAAAGACATGTATTTATACTGGAATTCACAAGAGAAAATTTATAACTAAGCCAGGCTATTTGGGTTTAATGCCCATGTCCAATGGCCTGGGCCCAGACTTGTCAAGATTGGTTTTTCGCAAGTCTGGCCAAGCTTGAATTAGAAAAGGCATTTGGCCTTATAGATTTGGCCCATAGTTTTGGCCATTGCACCACTATACTTATGAAAATATGACAACAACATAATTACACTCCTAAAGCAGCTGTTTTGAATATCAGTACATGAAATTAAAGCCTGATTCATTACAGTCCTCCAAATAAATATATAAAAAAGGCTTTCCAAAATCAGCACATTACATTAGAACCTATCAATACATGAACGACTACATTAACAACTAATCTATTATAATTTCCGTGTAATTAGTAGCCTAAAGAACCCCTGCCTCTTTTGGACATGATTTGTCCATCAAAATCTTGGTCTCTCTCATGAATAACTACCAGATTCAGCACAGAATGAGTGAAGCTGCTCAAGCCAGATTATTTTAAACTTAAAACTCACAGAATAGAAAGCTAATCAAATCCATATCAGCACAATCAACAGTTAACATGAGAGTACATTCATTTAACACATGTAATTTTGTAGCCTTAATTTATATCATTTTTAACAAACATTACATGAAGAAGAGGTTGAATTCAGTACCTTGAACAAACGACAACTAAAACCAGCAACTAAGAAGAAGTTGGCTGAACGTAAGAGAAAGGGAGCAGCAACAGAATCCAAAAAAAAAAGCCAGCAACCAAAATCAAAACCAAACTTCAACACAACTACAACAGCTAACCACAGTATATCCCAAAGAAACTAGAAAATCCTCCTATTCAAACCATTTTCGACTTATGAAACCCAGAAAAATCCCAAAGAAGTTCTTTAAGTTTCTTCCAAAAGAACAAGTGAACCAACTCTTAAGAACACAGTAGCTGGACTTTAGAGAGTATTTTTAGGGTTTTGAAAATCTGATTCTGTGAGAATGAGTGAAGAGAGACTCTATTTATAGGCATTCAAAAATGCCATGTGCTCGAAAAGAATCAGGAAATTATTCCCTCAGCCTCAAAAGGCATATTCTAACAGAATTCTCATTGGTTTTTGTACTTTGTACTAACGAAATGAGGCCAGCTGCTCCCTATTCTAGAACATTCCAGCATGGACCTTATCCTATTTCGGATTTATCCACCCCTCTCATGACCCCTTAAGTTTTCTTTTATTCAAATAAACCCTTACAAGTTATAATGATGCACAGATCAGACAAACATGGACTAGGCTGGCAATTAACAAAAACAAAGATCAAAACAATAATCAAGCAATAAAGAAAAAAATGCAATTGAGTTCTATAGCAGAAAACCTAGACTAAACTAATCAGTAAACAAAGGTGCTTATCTAATTGAACCTACATAACAATGAATTTAAACAAACACTGATGTCAAAAACAGAACCAACAAATTATCAAAACCTAAATAAAACTGAACCTAAACAAATCGAATTTCAAATGATGGAAAACATGCTTCAGTCACTCTAATAAACAGATGCAAGTAAAGAAACTAACAGTCAAAGAAAAAACAAGGAGAACCTAAATCATGCGGCTAAAATCAGAAACAATTAAACATGACGAGGAATCAGAGAAAAAATAAAAAATAAAGAGAAAGTGAAAGAAATTACCTATATTTATTTCTTAAAACAAATCGGACCAGCCAACGAATTTGACCAAGTTCAACAAGGTAACATGAAATTTAACTAACATTAATCGAATGTTCTCAACAAGAACAGTCGGCTAATGAAAGTTTGGGGTTCAAACAACCAAACACTGACCGGAAATCATAAGAGGGAAAAAGCTAGGGTTCAGGGGATCCTAGATTTGAAATTCGAAGAAATTGGTGGGGATTTTTGGGAATTTGACTGTAGTTTAAGGTTCAGAGGGTGTAAGGAGTGTGGGGTATGATTTTGGGGTGATTTAGGTGAACTAGGGTTTTTAGGTTTCGATTTTAGATCTAAAATTCGAGCAATCGGGTGAAGATTTGAGGGAAATGGTTTGGGGATTTGGAAAGGGGAGGGAAAGGAGATCATAGGGTATAAATTTGGTGGATTTTGGGGTGTCGCTGCCGCCATGGGGCGATTTCCAGCGGCGGAATACGACGGAGCCGGTGAAGGGTATAAAGGCGGCTAGGGTTTCTCTAGTGTGGGGTGAGAGACAGAATGAGAGGGGTAATGGGGGGCTGGTCTCGTTCGGACAGTCTTATACCAACGGAGTGATCAGTTCCCAACCGTTAGATAATGGGAGATCAACGGCTGGGATTGAAACCCAGCAAACGACGTCGTTTGGGGTGTGGCGAGTTGGACATGGTATGGAAAGAAGTGGGCTGGATCCGAGACGAGTTTGGGTTAATTATTCAGCCTAATTTTAAATTAACCCTTTTGTTCAATTCCCTTCTTATTTCCTTTTTTTTTCTTTTTCCTTAATAAAAAATCCTAAATTAAATTCCTAAATTAATCTAAATTGTAAAATTAAGATAATTATCCAATTATAAAATTTATAACAATTAGTTGATCCTAAACTAAAAGAGAAAAATTACTAATCTAAAATTAAAAGCTAAGAATGTAAAAATGAGCCAATTTTTGTGATTTTTATTTTAATAAAGTAATTAATTAACTAATTAATCCTAAAAATATAAAAACAAAATCTAAATGCAATGCATGGTATTTTTGACATTTTTGGGGCATTTTCATGATTTTTATAAAAATTAAACGTGCACAAAAATGCAAACAATTAATAAAATCCTACAAAAAATCCCATAAAATGGCAAATAATTGGGAAAAATCTATTTCTTTGATTTTATAGGAGTATTTTGAATAGGGCAAAAATCACATGCTCACACTCGCCGACTTCATCGCCAATTTCAGCGCCAAAATAATAAACGAGGTCGGAAAAGAAATTTCTTGTACCTTGTCTGGTCTACCCGACCTATGGGCTCTATACACCGACGACGCATCGAACGCGTCAGGATCTGGACAGGGACTCGTACTCGAGGTCACAAGAGGCGAAGTCATTCGCCAATGCATACGGTGCCTTGATATGACTAACAATGAGGCTGAGTATGAGGTCGTAATTTAAGGATTAAAGCTAGCTCTCAAATACGGAGCACGACGAGTCGTCCTTAGATGCGACTCGCAACTTGTTGTCAACCAAGTCACAGTGACTTTCCAAATCAAAGAGCAGAGGCTACAAAGGTACCAGGCAGAAATTCATAAACTGCTACAGAATTCGACGAATGTCGACTCAATCAGATACCTCAAGCACAAAATATCGAGGCAGACGGTCTCGCCAAGTTAGCAGCGGCCACCAAAAACATCACGAAGGAAAATGTGGTTACCCTCTTCCATTCATCGATAGACCAACTCGAGGTACACTCTGTAAATTTGATTTGGGACTGGCGCAACGGTATTATAACATATTTGCAGGAAGGAGCACTCCCAGCAGACAAAAAGGAAGCCAAAAAGCTTCGAATGCAGGCGGCCAGGTACAACCTCATAAATCACGAGTTAATACAAAAGAACGTTTGGGGGCCCCTTGGAGAAATGCCTAGGGCCGAATCAAACAAGACGCGTACTCGAGGAAGTACACGAAGGCCACTACAGTGCCCATATCGGCAATCGGGCCCTCGTTAGATGCCTCATTCGAGCAGGATATTATTGGCCCACAATGAAGAAGGAAGCCACCGATTATGTCAAGAAGTGCAAACAGTGCCAGAAATATGCCCCCGATTATGTCAAGAAGTGCAAACAGTGCCAGAAATATGCTCCTATGATACACCAAGCAGGCGAGCACCTCCATTCTGTCACATCGCCATGGCCGTTGATCAAATAGGGTATGGACATCGTTGGACCCCTCCCAACAGGGCGAGGTACGTTTTCTTTTGGTTTAGACTGACTAGTTTTCCAAATGGGTAGAAGCAGGTACGTTCACCCAAATACGCGAACAGGAAGTTATTACATTCATATGGAGAAACATCATATGCCGTTTCGCCATCCCCAAAGAAATCAGCTGTGATAATGGACCCCAATTCACCGGAAAGAAGATCACCGAGTTCTTCGAAAAATGGCACATCAAGCAAATACTCTCCACGCCCTATCACCCTGTCGGTAACGTTCAGGCTGAATCCTCCAACAAAACAATACTGAATATCTTGACGAAAAAACTCGAGGATGCCAAGGGACTATGGCCGAATTACTACTAGAGGTACTGTGGGCATAACACACCACGCCAAAAACTAGCACAGCAGAAACGCCATATTCACTAGTCTACAGGACTGACGCTATGATACCGGCCGAGGTCGGTGAACCCAATTTGAGATACTCCAACAAAAGCGGGCCAAGCAATGACGAGAATGGAAAACAGGACCTCGACGAAGTAGAGGAGCGAAGAGACATGGCTTACATAAGAATGGTAGCCCAAAAGCAATAAGCAGAACGGTACTACAACAAAAAAGCCAAAGTACGACCACTCAAAGTCGGGGACTATGTACTCAAGGCCAAAACACAAGCGAGCAAACACTCAAGAGAGGGCAAACTAGTAACCAATTGGGACGGGCCATACAAAATTACGGCAGCAGTAAACAAAAGAATATTCCATCTAGAAACAATGGAGGGAAAGCTACTACAAAACAATTGGAACGTCGCCCATCTCAAATACTTCAACTTCTGAAAAAAGTCGCCCTCCAAGTCGTACTCTTTTTCCCTCACCCGTGTTTTTTCCCAATTGTGTTTTCTCGGGGAGGTTTTTAGTGAGGCGACAAAGGGGACGTCTCGAAGTTCAAGTATAGTTCATCACCCTGCTTGGCGACTACTTCTCTGGGCCGAACAATGAAGGGATTGGATACATGGAAACTTCTCCAATATACATGGAAACTTCTCCAATAATATTCTCCAATGAATGAAATAAAGCAGCATTTTTACTCTCCACCAAGTCTTTTCACACTTTACATTCGACCTCGCTCGAACTGTTTGCATTCGACCTCACTCTAACTGTTTGAATTTGACCTTGCTCGAATTACTTTACATTCGATCTCGCTCGAATTATTTTACATTCGACCTCCGAATTGTTTTACATTCGACCTTGCTCGAATTACTTTACATTCGACCTCGCTCGAATTGTTTTACATTCGACCTTGCTCGAATTGCTTTACATTCGACCTCGCTCGAATTATTTTGCATTCGACTCCGCTCGAAGTCTTCAATGTTCGATCGCATCGAACACCGATCTTATCAAAAAAACAGGGACTTCCCCACATAACAAAAAGAAAATAAAACGGAAATCAGAAACACGTAGCAAAAATGGGGTTGTTCCATTACAACTGTCAAAATACGATACTTTTTACAAAGGGTCCAAAGATGCCCTCACAAAAATAGCAAAACAAAACAAAAACTAAGTATGGCGGCTTTACGCCACATCATCCCCATCGGCATACTCATCATCATACCAAGAATCAGAGGCAAGCCTATCAGCATCATCGTCAACATCATCCCCACCAGGCATACCAGGGGCATAAACACAAGCTTCACGGGCCGCACGTGCCTTAACACGGACCCCCTCGAGTTCTGCTTCGGAAATTTTCCCGTTGGCTTTCAAAGACTTATACACGTCGAGTTGAGCATCGGCATGAACCCACATCTCATACAACTCCCGCGGCACGCCAGGGTCGGCAAAAGTATGAGACATGGACGGTTGTGACTGCCGTCGTACCTCCTCGGCCTTCAAGGTAATGACCTGCTCGTTCAATCGGGATAACTCTGCCTCCAAATTCTGGATCCGCTCTTCTAACCTTGTCACCATAAGCCCCGATGTCTCCACCTCACTCTGCCGCTCAGACCTAAAAATGCGGAGAGCATCTTCTAACGCTGCCGCTTCAGCCACTCTGCCTTTCTCGGCACGGGTCAATTCTTCGATCTTGGCGCTCAACTCGCCCCGTAGATCAACAAACTTTGCCTCCCTCTGCCCAAGTTCAGCAGTTAAATACACCACCCGCGCTTGAAGGTTGGCATTCTTAGCCATCACCCCCTTGCTCACCTCGAGCTCCTCCTCCTTGGCCTTTAAAGTTGACTCAAGCTCGCTGCACTGACCGATGGCCCTCATTAGCTCATCATCCCTCTCCTTTAGCTCTTCATCTTTATTCGCCAACTCCTTGTCTTTCTGTTTAAGCCCGTCATGAAACAACTGAAAGTCGCTATCCTGGTTAAAGACCTCGACCAGCGTTCGGTGCTTAGTACGGTACTCCCTATACTTAGAGGTCACCTTCTTAAAGAGGTCTTTCCTCCGCTCCTCCTGCCGGTCAACGATCCCCATGATAAGAGTTTGACACGCAAAAGAAAGGAGTTAGTATGAGCAGATTACACATGAAAAACAAATCCTAACATTAAAAAGCACTTACTCGTAGAGCCATGCCAGATATACTCAGCGACAACTCTGCATCGCTCATCGCCTGTAGCGCTGTGTTCTCAGAAGCCGGACATAAGGGGGCAAAGGACGGCACCGCCCGTTCCGAGTTAGCCAAAAGGTCATAACCCACGGGGGTGATTACATGCCGGTTAGGACCTTCCGTCCTTACCTCCATGCGAGTATTCCTCTCCAAGAAGGCCCGTGTAAGGCCCCGTGAAAATTTGTACTCAAAACCTAGTAGCTCGTAATGCCCAGTTCTGAGTATGCATTAGGAATGTGTAAAATAAGCTCGCCACGGTTCTGACCCTTTGTACTGATCTAAGCATTTAAAAATCAAGAATCAAAGTTTTCCAGAAAAGTGCTATTATGCGGTCCAGAATGCGGTCGCAAATCAAGTATGCGGACCGCATTTCTGTCGCAAAGTGAGTCAGTGTGTTAGTCCAATTTGAGGTCAAAATGCAGTCCATTATGCGATCGCATAACTGATATGCGGCCCGCTTAGTCATCGCATAATCATCTTGGAGTTTTGTAAAGGGCAGTTATGCGGTGCATTATGCGACCGCAGAACGGGTATGCGGACCGCATTTCTGCCGCAAACCCAAACAAAATGTTCAGAGTTTTGGAGCTTTTGCGGTCCATTATGCGAACCCCATTTCAACTTTGCGATCGCAAAGCGCGACCGCAAATCTGACTCGGACTCTTATTTTTCTAAATTTTAAACCCGACCCCTTCTTCAATAAAACACCTTAACCCCTCATTTTAACATATTTTCTAAACAAACTAGAGAGAGGGAAGCGAGAGTTCTTGAGAGAGAAAGTCCTACCTTCATCAATTTGATTCTTCAAAGTCACCCGGGCCGGGAAATTTCAAGCAATTGTCTTCATCTCCATTCTTGCAGGTAAAATACCCAGCCCATTTCATCGGTTTCAGATTTAAACAAAAAGGGGATTCTCATGCATTGATTCTTGAAAATAAAAATTGAAAACATTCATGCATGTTCTCTAATACCTACAATCTAGTAAAAAGAATTGGGTAGGAGTAAAGATTTGCAAAAAGGAGCGGTTGATCACCTAAATAAGTTCCGGTAGTAATTGTGAACTTCAATTCTAAGATATATGTGTTAACTTGTGAATTAGATTGACGGTGCTAGGCAGTTGGTGAATTGAAAGTAGAAGTAAAAAGGGAAATTCGATTCTAGGTATATATGGCTAACTTTAACCTTTGTAAAGTCACCTTGTCTGGTGTACGAGTATTTGGTATGTGTTACCTATGTGGACTATTTGTGAATTCTTGTGATTAATATGCCTTGAACGTTGTTGGTTAAGTCTCCCGATATAATGGTGTAAGTAAATGGCAACAAACCAGGTGTGTGTGTGTGAATGAGTTTATGTGGTAAGAGCTGTGTAACAAATGATGGAAAGAAATCGTAATTGATGCAATTGAAACAACTGTGGTAATATCATATGTGACTTGTCGTGGGAAATTATCGTTGTGCCTTAAATTGTATACGGGCTGTTGTATATGATGGAAATGGTATTGATGGTTATGAAAATTCTTTGTGAATTGTTGTTGTTGTTGTGTGAAATGTGATTGTCCGGTGGGATCGGGTTGAGCGCCGCAACACGAAGTAATAAGGTGTTGGTCGTGGTGATAAGGGTGGCCGAGGTAATAAGGGTGGCCGAGGTAATAAGTGTGGAAAAGTGATCGAAATCACTATGGAAATGAACATATGTGAAAGTTGTGAAATCATTGATGTGATGAAATAATGTTGAAAGGGGAAAAGGAGAGATTGTGAAACTTGTTTGGCTTTGGTTGTTCCTTTCATGTGCATTTGATCGTTGATTCTATTACTGTTCGTTACTTGTGTATTGTTTGATTTTACTTGGGGTAAAGTTTGTTCATACATACCCGTACAATTCAAATGTACTGACGTCCCTTTTGCCGGTGGCGCTACATTCGTGTTATGATTGTAGGTGGATCTATAGCAGGTACTCCAGTTCACCGACAGTAGCACTCCTTCACTTTCCGTCAGCTGTATTGGTGAGCCCCTTTCCTTTCGGGGCCCTGCGTGGCTCATGCCGCTTTTCTTCCCGGAGTCTTAATTTGGTATTTGTGTAAGATATAGCCGGAGCCTTGTTACTGGCAAGTATTGTAAAACTCTTTTGTATCCCTAGAGGCTCCGTAGACAGGAAATGTGGGTTATGTACTTATGTATTTTGTATATGGGCAGTATAACTTGTAAACCACGCTAAGTAACCATGTATGTTATGTATAATTTATAAAAAGGTATTTTAATTATAAATTGCTATTCCCTTGATTAATGAGTAATGAAAACACGGGGTAGCACGTGGGAGAGGAAAGACACCCAGGTCCGCTCGACTGGGGCTACCCGGTCGAGTGCCGGTCGCGCCCCTCGGTTTTGGGGCGTGATAGCCCGTACCTCTTCAGCATCGATATCCGAGCTAGAACCGTCGTCCCCCACAGGTACCGCTCTATCTCCCGCAGCCGCCGATGACGCGCCACCTTCTGTGGTCCTCACAAGCTCCCCGCCATCATGCACCTCCTCAGCCCCATAGGACCTTCTCTCCATAACGGCATCCACCGAAAAAATGGCCCCCACGTCTGGTGCAAGTACAGACACCGCTTCCGGAGCAATAAGTTTCTCCGGTTCATTATCAGTGACGACGGCCTTCCCGAGCTCGATCCTTCGCCTTTTTCTCGATGGCGACTCCTCTCCATTAGATGACTCGTCTACAAGATGGTAGATAGGCCGGGAAGAGATCTCATCCCGCACAGCAACAGTCTGAGGGGCGGAGTCCCTCATTGACGGAGCTTGAGTACGACCTCCACGAACGGACTCGGCCAAAGCGAATTGCATCCCAGCCGACGCGATAGCTTGGCGAAATGACTGCATAGGAGCCTTTTTCTTGGAAATTCGTCGACCAGGCACCAAAATGAGGTCGTATCAACGAGCAATGGTAAACAACAGAGAGTTGAAGCAAAAGTAACACTTATTAGACGGGACCTTCAGTCCGAAACGCTTGTGGAAAGCCATCCAATCGCGAATCCCCGCCATGTGAGGCAACACGCGAGCCACCCAATCTTCCATGTTGAAGACAGGAGAGGGTGCGCGCCTTTCAGCTGAAAAACAAAGAAACCGCAAGTGAGCTGAAAATGAAAGGAAGAAAGAAGACAACGAGCATACGACAGAGACACTTACGATTATGATTCCACTACTCGGGAATCCCGGTCGGGTTCACCACCAAGTGCTCGGTCTTGATGAAGAAGTACTTATGCCAGAACTTCCGATTCGTTCTGTCATCCATTCCGACTACCAGCCCTCTGGTCCCACGATGCCATAGGTGTATCATAGTACCTCTATAAAAACTAGGCGAAAATAAGTGTAGCAGATGGAGAACATCAACCTTACAGCCAGCCAATTCCGCGTACTTCGTCAGCATCAAGAAAGATTTATACAAGTAAGGAGAGAGTTGCGCAGGTCAGACGTTGTAAAACCGGCAAAATTCCTCCGCTAGCGGGAGGAGAGGAAGAGTGTAACCAATCAAGAACGGGTAGACATAGAAGGCACAATACCCAGGTCGATGGACCTCTACGATGTCGCCACCGGCCGGAACTATCTCGNNAGGGGGGGGGATGCGATATTTGGACCGAAGGTCGGCTATTTGAGGCAGTCCAGTATTGGAGAGCACCTGAGTGGGAGTCGGAGCAGGCTCCTTTGGAAAATCGTTCCTAGCCAAAGGGGTTTTGGGAACTATCTCCTCCGCGGTAGGGAAGCTATCATCCTCCTCAGCCGTGAATTCCTTACCGCCGGAAGGAAGGGCCACCGATAACGGAGTGGCATCGGAAACTTCATCATGAATGTGAGAGGGTTGCGGCATATTTCAACAATAAAATGTATTTTACCAAGACCGGAGAAGAAGATAACAACTGGATAAGAAAAAGGGGGAATCGGAGAAGCAAAATCAGGAGCAGGAATTGGGGAAGAAGATCAACGAAGAACAGTACTCATGCAAAGTAAAGGAGGGTAAAAACTTCCAAAAAATGAAACCCCTATCTATTTATAGGGCCGGGTGGTGCAAGAATCAAGGCAAATGATTGTCAATGGCGCCGGAACCAAAGCGGCAGACGCATAGACACTGCCTCGAGAAGATGCGTAATAATGACACGCATGGTCATGACATCATCCCACGATAGCCACACCAACCACAACTTCGCTGGTTGCGCCGTTCTCCCGACCTCGGCCGATCTGACTTATTCAACACAACCAAATTTCTCTAAACGGAAGCAAGTTAGGTCCGCTTATCGAGGGCGTGCAGGACCAGGACCTCAACAAACTGAGGGACTAACTGTATTGGTCTAAATTTGGCAACTTGGTAAAAGTAGATAAATGGGACCAAGGGTGGGGTCGATCGCGGCGTAATAGCGAGATGTCATCCTCGAGAGGGCTGTTGTCAAGAACGAGCAACTAAAGTGAAAAAAAATGATAGAATAGGTTCAGATATAGATACAAGTAATATTCCTTTTGATATTCCTTGTTTTGTACTTTTTAGGTTTTTTGGAAATATCCCTTATAAATAGGAAAGGATAGAGAACAAAAGGTCTCCCTGGACTTTCTGAGAAAAACACATTGTAAAAGGTTGACTTAAGAGAATATTCAAAAGTTGTCTTGTTCATTGATTATCTTATCCAAGCACACGTTACTTAATCTTTGTTCACAAGATCCAAAGATTCCATAACCATCTTCACTTCTCTTCCTTCCACGTTGCTGTCAGGGGAAGAATCATCCGAGTCATATAATAATTGGGTGATAGATTCTTTCTTACCGCTTTTATTGTCTTTATCCACATTTATTGCATATTTGTGTTATCGCATTTATGGGCATTCATTGAATATAAACGTGCTGATTAACGTTGTTCATCTTACCGACTTCACATAATATTTGGTCTAGAATTTATTATTTTTAGCTAAGATTCATCCTTCATCCCATCATTAAGTGATTTAACTAAAAGGCTCAACACTTTTTGGTCAAACACAATTGATTTGGAATAGCATTAAGTGATTCTGCTGTGGTAATTAGATGTTAAAACAAGTAATAGTGGAGATTATGCTATTAACTGTTTGTACAAAAAATTTCAGCATGGCCATTGCATGATTTCCCTCTTCTGCATGACCTTTCTTCTAGTGCATTGCATCTTGTGATTATGAAATGATCAGTGTAAGGTTTGCCTCGTGAGTGTCTTGTGGCGTTCTCATTACTATATTAGACCCTTCAAATACTCATATTTCGTTCTTGGAGAATCTTTATTTTGCATTTTTGTGTTTTTTGTTGCAATTTTGCATGGTTGTATTTGTGGTGCATGGATGCACCAAGTAGGATGTAATGGAGTGCCTTTGAAGTGCTTGGGATGTGGATTTTATTGTCAACTATATCCAAGGTCGACACAAGTGTAGGTTACTCAGAGAACCGGTTTCTTTGTTCAAAATTAGCATTAGGTCTTGGATGCAATAGCACATAGTCTAATCTCAATATGATCAAAGCAAACTGGTTAGCATATATAGTAAAGCTTTTAATACCACCTTGCACTTGGCATGTATTGAGCATGAGCGTATTAATTAGTTAAAAAAGCTGAACACATGGGGCTGAAAAATGATTTGAAGGCCACAACTCTACCAGATATGATATTGAAGTGAAGCAACATCCTCTATTGCACCTAAATACCATCTTTTATTGACATCTGCTGTGTACATGAGATAGTGGAACCAAAAACTAGAGCACCACTTAGCCTAAACAAAGAGGGAAATGCAGATGCCTTTGATCATGGATTGGTATGGTACTCTCAATACGTTGCAACCTCAATACCCCCTTTGTTGTTATACAACTCAACTGGTGCATCATATTTGCTGAAAAGTCGGTAAGATGAAAGCAGCGAAAGCCCTGCATAGCAAAGGCTTACTATGAATGTAACAGATACAGATGCTGTGGCTTTATGGCAAAAACCTCCAAATGAGCCACATGACGCACTCCATGTAACCGCTGTGTCCCCTTTATATGCCAGATACACCACCTCTGTAGACGCAGCTCCGGCAGCCAGTATTATGTATGTCAGTATCTGCAGGCAAGAGGCAAAATTAGGGTCGGTTGGTAGGTTCAATTGAACCCATTGCTTTCGATTGGAACGATATATACATATACGAAATAAATTTATAATGTTTATATATATATATAATAAGATCAATTCATTTTGAATTCACTAATTCTAAATCCTGAATTCACTTCTGCATGTGTTAGCTAGCCTTTTATTTTAGTATAGTGGTGGCAAAATGGATTGAAAACACAATTATGGATCTATATTATCCATTAAAAATGGATTGAATAATGAACTTTTTAAAAACGGGTCAAATATGGATAAGATCCGTATTATCTCACTTAAAAATGAATAATCAATGGGCTTAACATACATATTTGCAAGGACTCAAATTGGGGGTCCTCACGATTGAGAGACTAGAATTCTCTCAAAACGTGACCATATTCAAGAAGCCCGCCGGTTAACCCATTTTCTATCCGTAATTAAGTATGAGTTTGGATCGGATAACTTATCCGTTTTTGCATTTCAACCTGCCTACCTTCGACCCGACCCGACCCGTCCTGCCCATTTGTCACTACTCCTAGTTTAGTGTGATGGTCAAATGCAAACTCAGATGGGTGCCTTAGAAATACAGCTTTATCAAGATCAATAGTGTAGAAAAGAACCTGATCAAGGAGGAAGAAAGTCCAGGCTCTAGACATGGTTATGGGACGAGGAACAGCTGCTACTATTGCTGATAGAAGAGAATAACCTGCACAAATGCCATTTGCATGGACCAAGTACCTGCAGCAGATTCAAGATTTGAACCTCATCAGCCATGACTACAAATTCCTTACAAAATCCACCAACCATCGGCTTCACTTCACCAAAATTCACACCTTATAAGGTAATTACAGCTTATTCTATGACTAGCATCAATTGGTAACTATTAGTACCTAATTAAGAATTAGATAAATGAAGAGAAGAGTAAAATAGTTACCTAAAGGTTCCAAGGTCAGAGTAGGAAAGGGAACCAAAGTCATTAGTTTGGGAATTCTTGAGCATAATAACAAGAGCCACAACACAAAGCCCCATGGGTAACAAACGCAGCACAGTCTCAGCCGTTCGCATGCTGCTGCTTCCATTCTCATCTTCAAATTCTTGTGACCCTTTGTGTAGAGGAGTATTTCCGGCCATTTTTTGTCTCGAATCCTCCATCTTTGGAATGAATATTATACTCTCCTCCTTTTGTCTTTTCTTTACAGTGCAAAAGAGAAAATAAGGGGATATGATGAGTGATAGGTAGCATCTACTTAATAATAATGGACATAGCAAAGGAGTTGGGTAGTTGGGAAATAAATGCGATCATCAAAGCTTGCCACACTTTTCCATGCAACAAAGTAAATTGTGATGGATAACTATCCTCCTAGCTACCCTAATTGATCAACTATTTTACTCTCTCTTCATAACTGCATGTCCCTATCCTGACATCTTTGGGAATGGATTCAAGAATTGAGTTTCTGCCGCATGTACAAGTACGAGCTTTCCAAGAAAACGAAGAAATAAGAATAGGGTCCCAACTAGACCAATTTTACGAATTGGTTCCCGAGAGTACACGTATGCTGCAATAGGTTAAATCTGAAAAAATCATTTATTTTAAATCATAAAAAAAGGCCAAAAAATCATTTATTTTGGATCGGAGATAGTACTATACAACCAATTATCAAAAACTCTCCTTACATAATATATTCATAATACTAATTTTAGGTTACGTGCGTTGCGCGTGTACTCATCTCAATGAATAATTTTTTTAAAATTATATAAGTATTATATTTAAATTTGTGTTTGGAGTTATAAAATAAAAGTACAACAAGTCTTGCATAATAGGAACCAAGGACAAGCCCCATTTGTCAGTATCCTAGCTAAGAGCGTACTTCCAGACGTAAGACGTAACATCATCTATAAATGGCGAAATCCATAAAGCGTCCCTCCAAATTGTCCACAACGGTCAGTTGAACACCTTAACTTGCTATATGACCACCTCTATTTGATAGAAGTATTTTCTCTTAAACCCCTTCCGCTGACATGACAAATTTTGTGTGTTACACCTACATCTAAGCGCGTGAAGATCTTGAAAATTAGGTTTATCTTTTTTTTTTTTATAATTCAATATGGACCCCACCACCTCCTCCAATTTCCTCCATCTTTTGTGTTGCCCCAATTATCTAAAGTAACTAAAACTTAACAATTATTATTTCAAGCAAATGACCAACCTTGGTGAAAATTGTTGGTTGCAGATTGGAGTTGAGAGAGGGTAAAAAGTTTCCATTGAGGTTTGAATAGCTCAAACCATTATCAAGAATGGGATTTGGCATGACACTGTTGCTACTTGTCTCTCTCATGCTTCTGCTGAATCTTTTGGACAGTTTCAAAGAACTAATTAGAGGATCTTTGGCAAAGTCTCCTTTCGATTTACTTCTAAATAGCTCGAAAAAACCGGTCCATCGAGAAGCAGATGTTTGAATTTTAGGGCCATGTCCGCTTCGTTTGATAGATAAATGAGGAAATCAAGGAATTCTACGATTAGTTATTTGGAAGAAACCCACTTGCTGATTGCTTCTTAAATTGATGTTAAAATATTTGCATAACTCCAATTGGACAGATTATTGATGGGAATTGGTTCTTAATTATCAATTTGTTGGTTTTGGTCTATTATTTTTTCGTTGTATGCATTATTCTGGGATAATTTGGTGGATTTCAGTAGAATGGATAAACCGAAGAAGATGAAGGAGAGGGGGTGCGGGGAGGGTGGGAGGGGAAAGGGGGAGCACTGGTTTAGGAAAATAAGGTTTTTTTTTAAATGTATTTTTTTTAATTAATTACATGTGTCAAATGGTGAAATTACACATGTCATTTTTTGATTGGTTCATTTGCCATGTCATCAGCAAGTGCAACTCACGCATATGGCCTGCTGTACATAGGTGTTTATTTGACCTACTTAATAGCCACTTGAAATGTTTAACTGGAAATAGTCTCGATTGAGGTGTTCAACTGACCGTTATAGACAACTTGGAAGGGCCGTTTATGTATTTCACCTTTATAAATCTAGCATCAGGACTATAACAACATGAAGATACTATAACGTAGCCATGAGAGTGCATGATCAAATTTCTAACTTTGCTATAAAAAAATATATAGTTGTTTGAATATACAAAGGCATTCACGAAATAGACATACTTCAAATTTAGATCAAAGTTCTACATACAACAAACTATTAAGATACTTTTATCAGAAATATACTTATTTTATTTCAACGACTCTTTATTTTTATGGGCCTTTTATGCATAAAGACCGTTGTCACTTTATACCAAAAAAAAGTCTTGGATCGCTAAGAAATTACTTGCAACTGATGATTGACATAATATAAGGGTCCACCAAATTCTATAGAAAACTAGGTTCTCTATTAGTTCTACTATAACACACACACACTGCAATAAGTAGATGACAAGAGGAATTTTACGTGAAAAATTCCCAGCTCAACGGGATTAAAAACCACGACCTACCTTTGTAGGATTTCAACTTCACAACTGAGCAACTTTTAGATTACAACCTATGCAACCTAGGAATTAACCTCTTAATCCCTCACTAACTTGTAATACTCTATTACAAGCCACTTTGTAATAACTCTATTACAAAGACTTTACAACTTGACTAACTCTAGGCAAGACTCAAACACAAAGGTTTAAGATTTACAAAGAGTTTCCTACAGAATACTTCTAAACAAGCTAAGTAGGAATAACACTTGAAGAACTATTACAAAGTTACAACTCAACTAAGGACATGCAATAATTTAATGTGGGAACTGGTCCGTAGTTATTTTGTGCTTTGTTCTTGATGCACTTGAGAATTGCTTGCTGGATGATCAGTCACGTGAGAGAGCTTGAGTGAATTCTCTAAGTGTTCAAGTAATGCGTTTTACTTTCCTCGATGGTAATAATACATGTGTGACATCGCTTACAATGATGTAAGCAAGGTAGGTAAAAAGCCTTCCACAGAAAGTTGACTGCTGTACTGTTCCTGTACTGTAGCGTGTCCAGGCAGCAACTTTTTCAGCTGGAGAGTTGACTTCGTACAGTCACCTCGGGAGCTGGTAGTGACATGTTCCCTCAGCTGTTCCTTCGACTCTGTAGAGTCGAGCTATATCCTAAACTGGAACCTTTCGATCTTAAGATCTTGAGAATGTGTAACAGGTTCCTTATCTGGTTCTTAATAGTAAGTTTGTTAGATCATCAAAACATAAAGCAAGGTACTTGTAACCTATCAATTTTCCCCTTTTTGATGATGACAAACTCATAATTGAAAATCGTACAAAGAACCACGAAGAACCAGACAGTGAACCAGAAAGACCTTAAGGGTCCCTCCTGAATCTGCCTTCCCCCTTAATGAATGCACATCATAAAACAATTATGCAATTATTCTTCCCCCTTTTGGCATCATAAAAAGATCAGTAACAGGCTTTTAAGCAACAAAGAAGTCTAGCTGTAAGTTAACTCATGCCACTTATGTGCACACAATCATGACTAAAAACAGAGCATAAAAGCAAAGTATAAACAGCAAAAAGGGAAAAGCTTGCATTAACATAATTTGGATCTTACAGAAGGAGCAGAATCAATGTTACTGACACATCCACAATTTAGAAAAATCAACCAAAAATACCACAAATTATCATCATAAGAACTTGACACTGAGTGAGTTGACCACAAACTAGATTATAGATTTGACACTGAGGGGATAGTATTTAGGGAGCACTGGAAGGAGAAAGCTTGGAGGTAGAGGCAAGGGCTTGGAGGACTAAATCCATTCAAGCATTTGCTGACATTTGCTCATTGAGTAGTCTCGCTTTCAGGTCCTCCACTTGTTTCCTGAGATCAACATTCTCTTTTGTCAGACGAGCAACCTCTTCACTGCGGGAGCTACTGGAACCAGGTGCCTCTTGCAGCTGACTTAACTGAGTCTCAAGGATATCATTCCTTGCTTCTATCTCTATTGAACGTGGGTTGGGTTGATTTGCTCTAAATTTTATGTATAAAAATATATATTGAGTGTATGTGAACATTGACATGCACGCAAGTATATCGCTTTTTGTAAGTTTTACGTATAGAACTTTGAAAGAGACGATTGTTCGTGATATTTTTTTATTGAAAGACAACACATGGGTAAATTAATATGAGAAAACATAGGGTTTTATGTTCATGCTCTTATCTACTATCGTCTTTTTACCAATTTTAATATAACAATTTGAAATATATCTACTTGCAACAAATTTTATCCTTTAATTATGATAAAACTTTGTTAATAAGTTGATTTCAATTATATATTAATATTCTTTTATTTCAAGGAACTAATTATTACTGAACTTTATATATTAATAACAAGTAGTTACGCAATTAAAAGTGTATTACTTTTGGTACATGTTTAATATTTAGCACAAGATATCTCGTGCATCGCACGAACATAGAGACTAATATATATTAAAAACACGAAGACCTTTAGAGAAATATCGTTTGTCTTTTTTACCCTTTAAAAATAAAGTTCACACTAGAGAAAATAGTCATTTAACTATTTTCCTAATATTTAGAAATATTCATTTAATTAATTTCCTAATATTTAGGAATTGTGAACTAATTATAAAATATTTACATGGCACCACTTAATAAATATTTTTAATTTTCCCCATATGGCATATGATGGGTGTGCCGCGTGAATGTTAAGGTAAGTTGCTAAAGCGACGGTCTACTTGTGTTTTGGAACCAAATTTAATATTTTCCGGCTGCTTTTATTCTTTTGTGATATATACACGTAATTGAGTTACTTATATATATATATATATATATATATATATATATATATGTGGGTAAAGGAAAGTTGTATTAGGTTTTTTAAGGGTTGTGAATGGGAGATGGAAGAGACACCTTTTGGAATTTGGATTGCACCTTTTTATATCACCCTTTCATTTTCTATAAATTTCGAGGTTTGACGTAATTTTTTAAATATGAAAAAATCTTAAATCTTCTCCTCTGTTTTCGACATTGTTACATTATTTTTTAAATAAACATAAGTGAAGTGTGATTTGCTCTGTTTGTTGAGTTCGTTGAAGTTCTGTGATTTGTAGTGCCGCTATCGCAGAATAGATATTTCGTTCTATCTTGGGAGTAATTAATCCAAAACTTTGGGTAACAGTGAGGGGATTAAATTCTTAACAAGACATAAGAATCTTGTGGGCTCGGAATTATTTTCTGTTTTGTAGAACTAATATTTATTTGCTTTTCTAATTTTCTGGTTTCGAACCCATACTACTAACAATCTTAAGGAATTTAATGAATCATTAAAAGATGGTTGATAGAAGAAAATGTTTGAAACGAGACGACGATTCCCCGTCGGTCATGGAATCAAAAATTAAAGATGAAAAGAATTATTTTCGGACGCTGATATTGAGGAGAATCGGAGCGGAAATGTTTTTACATGATGATTGAACAAGCAATAATATTAAAGTTGTTACCTCATGTTCTACTCGTGTTTCTCTTATTGCAGTCACCGTTCTATGGTGTACGAAACCGATGCCAAAGAGTTATTGTCAGTTGGTTGATTTGTGAAGCCGTTATACCGTAATATTTTGTCTCCTTAATGAAGACTAAAGTGGCAAAATATTTTTGTTGGTTGAGTTGGCAGCGATGTTTAAATGGACTCTAATCTAACAGTCCAAGTAACCATAAATGTGCGGCAGAATGTGAAAATCATAATCATGATTCACATTTCACTGACAGCAAACCGAGGAAACGAGGATATGAAGGAAAATGGAATTACAGAAGCAAAATAAAAGCACTATTCTTAACAGATCGGGTTTTGATTATTGAACAATGAATTCATGAGTACTAATAATATTCAGATTGATCACTATGATAAGAAAATACAGAGTCTTGACCGGAGGAAACTACGTCATGCACATCCTTTGGCTCGTTTGAGTGGATTTCTTCCTTGACACAATAATTGCGAAGGCAGACGCAAATAGGAAGACGCATCCAACTTTAACAAAGAAAATTACAGTAGCAAAAATAGAGAAGTTACTGTTGCTATTTGTTGGACGTTAATCTCACTTGGTTTAAGTGCAAGATGTTTACTGCCATTGTCGATGACATGAATTGCCGTGGAGCGAAAGCAAATAACAAATGGGTCCATAAAATCCAAATTCATCATTGAAGAATTGTATTTATGGACTTAAAATAAAAGGAAAAAAGGAAAACTGAAGTGATATCCTCACCATATTAGACGACCTTTCGCGAAGATGGTCAAGACAAAACACCAAAAGATGATTTTAGAAGAGAGTTGGCAATAAATTCCGGTTTTGCTTTCTTTTACTCTGCTCGTTTAATTATCTATCATTTGCGATTTATGAATAAGTATCTATTTACATTAGGATAGATAGTCATGATCTCATAATATATATTTTGTTAGCGTGCCATAAAATTAGTTAGTCGGTATATAACTTTGGTAGCATGCTTGAAATTATATAAAATATTATTTTCAAGATTGTAAGACATGAATTAGGCTTACACTAATACTTGAAAATATTCTTGAGAATATAATATGTACAAATATACATATTCTTGTTTGATTAGAGAAAGAGATCAAATGATTTAAAGTGTTATAAAGGTTTAGTTGGAAAATCATTTGGAAATGAAATTAAAATTCTCGTGATTTTCTACACCCGTTATGGAGAATAAAATCTTCATGATTTTCTACTCCTGCTTCAAGATCAAAATTTGCGTGATTTTTTACTAGTTCGTTGAGATTAAAGTCTTCGTGACTTTCTACTCATTTGTCGGAAATTAAAGTCTAAGTGACTTTATACTCGTTTTGGAGATTAAAATGTTAGTGATTTTCCACTTCAATTTATTATTCGGTTTGAAGATTAAAATCTTCACCGTTTCTAAAATTCATTGTGTCATATATTACTCTGTTTGAAGATTAAAAACTTCATTGTTTATTAATTCTGAATGTGTCAGATTAATTAGTTTGAAGATTAGAAACTTCACCGTTTATTAATTTTGGCTCTGTCGTGACACAAATAACATTTCTTGTGGTTGGCTCTACAACGTAATATGGTGGCGAATATGAATCTCTTTTGAAGAAATATATTTGAAATATGGAATTATTCACCAAATAACTGCCCCTTAGTCACCTCAATCTAATGGAATTGCGGAAAGAAAGAATAGAACGTCAAAGGAGATGATGAGTGCTTAGTTGATAAGTTCTGGTTTACCCCAAACTTGTGGGGGAAGCTATTCTTACAGCTAACCGAATACTAAGTTGAGTTCCCCATAGCAAGATGCAATCCATTCCATATGAAAAATAGAATCGAAGGAAGCCTAACTTAAATATTTTAAATTGTGGGGGTGCTTAGCTAAAGTGCAAGTTACTAAACCCAAAAGGGTAAAGATCGGACCAGAAATTATTGCTTGCATTATCATAGGATATGCAATAAATAGTAAGGCATATCATTTTCTGATTCATAAATCAGAAATCCCAACATTCATATTAATATGGTAATCGAATCAGATAATGCTGAATTCTTTGAAAATAGTTATCCGTATAAAAAGGAATGTGAGTCGTCTAGTAAAATATCTAAGCGACCTTGAAAAGAAGCAAAGAAAACTACACCTAATGAGGTGAATCCAAGACGTAGTAAACTTCAAAGGACAACTACTTCCATTGAATCAAATTTTCTGACATTCTTGTTCGAAAATGAGCTTCAAACTTTAAAAGAAGTTATGTCTTCCTCGGAAAGAAGAATTCAATAGTGAAATAGAATCCATATTAAATAACCATACTTGGGAGATAGTTGGATTCAAAATGGATTTTCAATAGAAAAATAAAGGATGATGGCATTATTGACATGTATAAGACTTGTTGTTAAAGGGTGTGGACAATGAGAAAGCCTTGGCTATTTTGACATATACTCATCGGTTACGAGTATTACATACATATGAATGTTAGTAGCATTGGCTACGGTATACGGTCTTGGAATCCTTCAAATGGATGTGAAGACAATCTTTTTTTAATTATTATTTGGAAAGAAAAAAACATCCACATGGAACAACCAAGGGTTTGTGATTGCGGAAAAAGAAAAGAAGGTGTGCAGACGTATTAAGTCTCTTTATGGACTAAAATAAGCACCCAAACACTCATGCGAAATTTGACCAAATAAATATTGTCAAATGGTTTCAAAATTAATGAGTGTAAACAAATGTGTTTACATTAAGCATACTCCAAATTATGTAGTCATTGTGTGTTTATATGTGGATGATATGTCGATAACGAATAATAAAAAAGACAGATGAAATATTTGAAATGTGGGGTGTTTAGCTTATGTATGAAAAAAGCTAATGTTAGACTTGATGTCGATATTATTTAGCAGAATTAAATGATATACTTTTTGGACCCCACAAACCTTTAGTGGATATTGATATGGTAGTTGGTGAATTCATTAGTTGTCAGTCTTAGTGAAGACTAGTTGATGAAACTACCAATTCGGAAGTTGGTCATGTGCATTTCTCGAAAGGTTATTTTCTTTCTTGAAAATTTATATTGTTTAGTTCTTTTATGAATGGATGTTACTTCGAAGGTTGTCACTTTTCATAGAAAGGTACGTCTGTACTTTTTGTATGGACATGTGTCACACCTCCCTTTTTACCTACACCCCGGAAGAGGGCATATAAGGGAGTTTTTTCAATTAAAGGACAATCGAAACGGGATTTATTTATTTAAAGACTCAGAGTCGCCACTTGGGATAATTTATGGTGTCCCAAGTCACCGGTTCAAATCCCGAATCGAGGAAAAGATTGACTATATTTTACAGTACGCGAACCAGAAATCCGTGTAAGAAATTCTGTTAACTCGGGAGAAGGTGTTAAGCATTCCCGAGTTCCGTGGTTCTAGCACGGTCGCTCAACTGTTATTATTGGCCTATTATCTGATTTTATTACAAGTTTTAAGCCTATGTGCATTTGTAACCTTAACCGCTTTTAATTATTTTTAAAGAAAGATTTGCAACGTCATTTAAAATATGTCTTGAACCACGTCACATAAATGCACCCTCGGTCCGCAACACATTCTATATAACATTGTTGAGATTTGGATTTGGGTCACATAAATGCGCACCCGCATTTAGGAAGGTAAATTATTAAAATAACGTGCCTAAAGCAACTACGCGTTTGCAAATTTGCGAGGGCCATGAAAATTCGCTAAATGGCACGCCTCGATTTCTAAGGATAAACAAAATTAATTAAGCGAGGTCCATGCAATTTAAGGTTTTTGTTTTGGCACCGCACACCTCGAATCCAATTTTAAAAGGGAATTCAAACTAATTCTCGGAGGGCCATAAACTATTTGTGTCATCTAATATGGCTCCCCTCCCATCTACTTTTGAAAATCCAATTAATTAATTAGAGAAAATTTGCAGAAATTCGACTTATTAAAAAAAATTTCAATCCTATTGACTGATTAGCAACCCCCAAATTGGGCCTGGCTTGAGGCCCAGCATTCACGAATCAACAATCGGAGACAAACCACATCGGGTTCAAAAGAAAACCCAAATTGTAACGGACCAGCTTTAACAAACATCGAGGCCCCAGTTCGAGCCCTCAATGCCAAAACGTTGAGCATTTGCATTTGAGCTTATAAATCAGATTGCTTCAAGAACATCAAACAATTACTGAACATCCTTCAATCAAGTACTGAGACACAATAAATTGTGTTGTTCTAAGAGAATCAAATAATTACTGATTGGAACACACCTAGTCACGTTCCTCTTATGTGGAGGCTAAAATATCAACTTATTTTTATCATTCAGCATCTAATACCACCACAAATCTTTACCCACAAAAACAAACTCACTAATTTAGACTCCAAAAGGAAATTTCAAACAATAGCCTAAAATCAGAAAGAGAATACTACATTGATTTTCGAACCTTGCGTCCAAACACCTTTTGCAAATATCCTTAAAAGTCCCTTTTATACATATCCCCAGCTCAAACTCATAAAATCCAAATAGCTAAACCATAACTTGTTCCATATTTCAAACCAAGGCTAATTGATAACAAAGAGCTTAAAGGACACATCCAACAAGAAATAACTGATTACAAACATAATTTTATCCTATTCACTAATGAGTTTACATGGTCAGGTTCTTTCTAAAAAAACTAAGCAGTAAATAACATGCTACTTTGAGCTAAAATAATAGTAGTCAAGGAAATAACTCTTACTTTACACCTTGGAATACAATGTCAAACTAATGAGAAACGAAGAACATCATTACATCAAAATTGATTCTTAAGGCTTATATATGAACATAGATTCAGAACTTGATTTCAGAACACTTCATTACACACAGATCCAGAAATTGATTTCTAATTAGAAAATTTCAAACAACATCATGTCTAATCACATATCTCTTAGATCCAAACTTCGAATTACATTCACTTGATCTCCATAAGGCTAGAAAAATACCTGGAAATGAAAGGAAACAAGAGGTAAGGGATCAGCAACAGCAGTAACAGAAATCAGCAGCAATGCAACAATATTAATAAGCTGAAACCAATTCCAAGCAGATTCGAACCCAGTTTCTAAACCTCAAACTCAAATTAAAATTGTACCCCAAACACAAATTTTAGCTCAAAATCAGCTTTCAAAAAAAAAAAAATTTAAACCATCTTCAACCCATTGAATCAGAGATTGCTTCAGGAATTCAAAACCTTAGGAATTACATAAAGAAATCCAATGGAACAGTGTTTTTTGTGAAAGTATTCAGCCGTTTGTCTTTTCTGGATTTTTATCTCTTCAAAGTCTGACTTCAACCCCAAGTAACAATGCCTTTATAGGCAAGCCATTAGAGCAGCCTAAAAGAAATCAAGTTTGCATTTGAACCCTTTTGAAATTTTTGTTTTTGCTAAAAGACCCTTAGCCAAATAGCAGATTTTCATATTAATCCCCAACCCAGCTTCTTAGAAGCTTCCCAATCTGTTACACTCAAGATTCCCTAGGCCAATTTCCTAGACTACCCCTCGAACCCGTGATATTTACCCCTCCAACCAAATACAGGTATGGGTCAAAGCCGACCCAAGTTAGCCCAAATTGAATTCCCTCTTGGGCCCTCTAACTTCAATTCAAGTCTTGAGCCCCAACTTTAAATGGGTCTGATGTAAGGTTTCAAGAGGAGGCCCGAAATTTCTTTACTCTTCTTTTTTATTACTGGAAAAACAGAACACAAATGAAATAACAACAAAAAGAAAACTTCAATTACTTAACTAAATCACAGCATGTAAGCGGAAAAGATTCGAAAAATTAAAAAAAAATAAGCCAGAAGAGATGAGGTGAGAAGATGAAGGCTGATACCTAAAATGAAACAGACAAAAAAAATGAAAGAAGGAAAAAGAAAGGTAAAAATACCTAAAGACCAGCCTGAACACATCTTGAATTCAAACCTCGAACCTTCGATTTTGGCCGAAATGGGCCTTAATCGTATGTTCTCAAGTGAGAACACACGAATAAAGCCGATTTTAACCTTGAATCTTCAAAAAAAACTCGACGATTTGGCTTTTGGGATTTTAGGGTTCGTCTCTTCAAATCCAGATTCGAGAAGTTCCGGGGGCATTCGAAGGAAACTAAATGGGGACTTGGAATGAGGGGGGTTTGGGGGTTCTGGGGTGTGGTTTTGGTGGTGTTTGGAGGTGGTGTCGCCACCGGAAGTGATGAGGATTTAGGGGCGGCTCTAGGGTTTCCAGGGGTTGTCTATGAAGAGACGAGATGAGGGAGATGATTGAGAAAGGGGGGGTCAGGGTGTTCGGACAGATATATACTTATCCCATCCCCAATTCCCACCCGTTAGATTAGAGGAAATTAACGGCTTAGATTGACCCTCCCCAAACGCGGTCATTTCACTTATGGTGGAGACTGGACCGGGTAAGGAATGGGTTTGGGCTGGAATTGGGTGGGTTTTGGGTATTTAACAATTGGGCCTGGGGGAGAATAAATTGGTTCTGGTCCAAGACCGATTTTCCCCTTCTATTTCCCTTCCCTTTTCGTTTTTTTTAGTTTCTTTTAAATTAAATTAAAATAAAAACAAACCTAAATTAATATCTAATCAAATTATCCTATTAAATTAATTACTACAACTAATACTTACTACAACTAATTAAAACTAAATTAAAAGGAAAACTACCCGACATTCAAATTAATATTAAAAGTGCAAAAATATCTATTTTTGTGATTTTTCTCATTTTTATAAAATAACTAATTTGTTAATCAATCCTAAAATGTAGAATTAAATCCTAAATGCAAATGCAACATGTTTTTTTTTTTTTTGTATTTTTCATTAATTAATTAAAATAAACATGCTCAGACAAATGCAAAAAATTAACGAAAAATGCTACAAAAATCTACAAATTTGCAAACAATGAAAAATTTGTTTTGTTTTGAATTTGTGGGAGTAATTCATATAGGGCAAAAATAACGTGCTCATAGCTGCCCCTCTTTGCTCGGAAACACGAAGAGTTTTCGTGCAAAGATAAAGTGAGCGGATACGAGCAATTTTTGCCCGTTTGAATACTCTGTGGAAAGCATTTTTGAAAGATTTGACCACACCCTGCTTCCGAGGTTGCCTACATATCCTTGGCTATAAAAGAATCAGGTCAGTGTAGTTTCGGAAGTTTTGGTAGCTGGAACTACCATGAAGCTGTGATTTCACTGTTGCTGCTGATGCTACTACTGCTTACTGAACCCCTTATTACACCATGACAAAATAACGAAGCTAGACTAAACTATGATCTATGCATTACAAAAATCCTATCTATATCTTCAAACTTGATCTTGCAGTTCCCGTTGCCTTGTCGACTTGTATTTCCCAGGTGAAGTTTCTTTGTTGCCGACTTGAATTGTAATCTGAGATGCTTTCCTTTTCTCCAGGTGGACGCCTGATTACCGACATTTAAATTGTTTCCTTTCCTTAAAACTGGTGTTGTTCCCCCTTGCTCTCCAAGTGGTTGCCTGATTACCAAAACCTTAGCTGTACTCCCGTGCTCTCCAGGTGGGCGCCTGATTGCTGAACTTGAACTGTATTCCCGTGCTCTCCAGGTGGGCGCCTGATTGCTGAACTTGAACTGTATTCCTGTGCTCTCCAGGTGGGCGCCTGATTGCTGAACTTGAATTGTATTCCTGTGCTCTCCAGGTGGGCGCCTAATTGCCAAAACATGAACTGTATTCCCGTGCTTTCTAGGTGGGAGCTTGATTGCTGAACTTGAACTGTATTCCCGTGCTCTCTAGTTGGGCGCCTGATTGCTGAACTCTAACTATAATCCCGTGCTTTCCAGGTGGGCGCCTGATAGCCAAAACTTGAACTGTATTCCCGTGCTCTCCAGGTGGGCGCCAGATTGCCAAAAGTCTAACTGTATTCCCGTGCTATCCAGGTGGGCGCCTGATTGCTGAACTTGAACTATATTCCTGTGCTCTCCAGGTGGGCGCCTGATTGCTGAACTTGAATTGTATTCCTGTGCTCTCCAGGTAGGCGCCTGACTGCCAAAACTTGAATTGTATTCCCGTGCTCTCCAGGTGGGCGCCTGATTACCAAAACTTGAACAGTATTCCCGTGCTCTCCAGGCGGGCGCCTGATTACCAAAACTTGAACAGTATTCCCGTGCTCTCCAGGTGGGCGCCTGATTGCTGAACTTGAACTGTATTCCCGTGCTCTCCAGGTGGGCGCCTGATTGCTGAACTTGAACTGTATTCCCGTGCTATCTAGGTGGGCGCCTGATTGCTGAACTTAAACTGTATTCCCGTGCTCTCCAGGTGGGCGCCTGATTGCTAAAACTTGAACTGTATTCCCATGCTCTTCAGGTGGGCGCCTGACTGCTGAACTTGAACTGTATTCCCGTGCTCTCTAGGTGGGCGCCTGACTGCTGAACTTGAACTGTATTCCCGTGCTCTCCAGGTGGGCGCCTGATTTTAACAAAATAGACAAAACAAAGAAAATTTTCTGCCCCAGTTTGGTAGCTGGGCACATCTGTGAGTGTTAAACTGAATCATGTTACCAAATATTACTAAGAATTTGAAAGCTAGATCCCATTATCCAGGAGGGTCCTGAAAACTCCTAGTCAAATGACAGTTTTAAAAGCTGAATTATGTTTTCTAAAGATATGACTTCCGCTAAATCTTGTTATCTAACAAGGTCTTACAACTACATCCCATTATCCAGGAGGGTCCTTAAAATCAAAAATCAAGTCTTATCTTAAGAGTTACAACTTTTACGGCTGAATTATGCTACCCTACAGCAGAACTTATGCTAAATCTTGTTATCTAATGGAAATCTTAAAGCTAAGTCCCATTATTCAGGAGGGTCCTGACAACTCCTAATTGAATCCTATTTCAAGCGTGCAAACTTTGAAGCCCATTTATATTCCTTTGGGGTACATTTATGCTTGATTTTGCTACTCATGATTGTTTTGAAGTTTAAAACTAGGTCCCATTTTCCAGGAGGGTCCTGAGAATCAAAAGTCAAACCTGTCTGGTGCTTGCCTTTCCTTACGGAGGGTTTCTCCGAAACAAACGAAATTTTCTGCCCCTGTTTCAATCAAACAAAAATCTTGTCAGTTTAAAAATATGGTGGTTGGTTTGTGGCCTTGACTTTGAGGGCGGTTGCTCCTTCACTTCCCATGATCACTTTGATTTCCACTCGAAGACCTTGCTTGTTTATTTACTAACCACTTTCTCTGTCGCCCTTATCACGGAAAATACCTCTTCTCCATTTAGACCCAATATCCTCCATCTGTTGCATTGCTCATGAACTGACATTTACCAAACCTTGTGTCTCACATGAATCTCGAAGCACGATAATTGCCACCCACTCATTGCGTATGCTGTTCTTTCTTGACTTAAACCACTGGCCCTGGCCTTGAGGTCTACTGTTCCTCACTTGCCATGATAACTTTGATTTCTGCTTGGAAGACCTCGCTTGCCACTGGCTAACCACCTTTAGTCAATCTTACCACATAAAATACCTTTGATCTGTTCACCCTAACCCCTCCATCTATTGCATTGTTCATGAATTGATATGTACCAACCTTTGTATTTCACGTGGATCCCAAAGCATGTTGATTGTTACCAGCTCAGTGCGCTTGTTGTTCTTTCCTGACTTATGACACTTTGATATGCTAGCCAGATCCCGTTTTGTGCAATTGGAAAGCTGGTGGAAAATTTTGAAATCATTTCTCACTTGTTTTGACCAAACAGACTCAGGAAGAGGAAGTAAACAAAACAAAAGGAACAGAGTAAAGGACAAAGGAAAGAGATGATTCCTAACAAGAAAGCTACAAAGTAGAAACCTATCAGATGTGGGTACCAACTCTAATGACCATAACATGCCCTGTGGCCTATTCTATTAAGCAAGTCTGATGTTCAGCTCTTGTTGAACCTTTTCGCCGTGAAACTGGGCTTCAATGCTCCGATTATCCAATCCGATTCCTGATCCTTATTCGACTTGTAGTGCCCGAAGGGTTTTCACCATCAAGTCTCTCTCATTTTGTTCTCTCTCTCAACTCACCGTCGCCTTATGATGTCCGTGAAGGTTTTCACCAATAAGACTCTCTCATTTTGTTCTTCTCTTTGTTCAGAACGGAGTGTTGCCCCTGATATGAATCACCTCTACTTGCTCGACTTGGAATTTCTCGAAGACTGATTGGAAGGTCTTTCTTTGGACCATAATGTGGGCTTTTGGATGGGGTTACAAAAGAAAGGGTATCAAAGGGCTCAAAACAATTCAAATGGGTTCAAGATTACAACTTTCGGAATCACATTTCTTACAACAACCACAACTTCTGTCCCAGTTTCTTTGCTTGGGGACTTTTGGATTTTTATTTTGATGGGACCGAACCGTGAGGCTGCGTCCGTATCCTTAAGAGGAATCAGGTCGAACGTAGTTCATGACATAGGATTACTTTGTTTTGTTGTGATTTTCTTTTCTTTTTCTTTTCTCTTCTTTTGTTTTTTTCCTTTTTTTTGGTTGTTGTTTTTCTTCTCTTTTTCTCTTTTTTTTTCTTTTTCTTTTCTCTTTTTCCTTTACTTATCTTTTGCGCTTGCATTTCTAAACTTTGCTACTGATTCCAAAAGAGGGGTATGAAAGAAAAATAAATAAGGCTCAAAAGAGGTAACAAAGGATAAAGTGTTTAGATAGCAGAACAAAATGCCTTCGTCATTCCAATCTTCAAAATATCCCAAGTACAAACAACATGATTAAACAAACCAAGGAAAACATACGTAACATCTTTTGATTGCACCAGAATTGATAACCATATCCACACATTTGCCTTCTACATTTGCCTTCTACCACGAATGACCCTTGTCAATTTGGGCAAACTTGCCTTTCTTCAACCTGATGCGGCATGATGCACTTCAATAGGGTTTCTTTATGTTCTATCTGCCCTAATTTTACACAATTTGGGCTCTAAGTGATCTCAAAATGCCTTTAGTTATTTCCCTCCAATGTCCCTATCATCTTCAAAATTGTTTCATTGCTTCATGACTAAACTGACTTTTAAAGACCAGGCTGAGAATTACGCGTGCATGTCATGTCAATAGGGTCAACAGGAAAAGAACTATAAAAAGAAAAAAGAACTAAACAAACAGACTAGAAATAACAGAAAACAGAAAATTGCATTACACAGATGGTGAAAGGGTTTGAACAACAAAACAAGCAAACTAAACTGGGGTTACAACCTTGGAATAAACCTAGACAACACTAAACGAGCTACTACGACTAAACAAACTAGGCAAAATAAAAGGATAGAAGGGTTTTGAGTCACAAGACAATATCCGGATTACAACCCTGAAAATAACCTGGACAACAGAAATGACAACAAAATAAACCACCAAAAACTCCTCTCCGGCTGAACAAGAAATGGAGCGTCTTCCCAATCACCAAACTCAACACCTTAGCCACTGACTTCTGCATCAACAATACTAAGACCTTCACAAGTCTCCATCATATTATTCTTAACAAATTGCTTTTGGGTTCCCTTTGCCTGCTCGTTCTTAGGATCAAACTCTGATAGCGCTGAAAGCTTTGCAGCGCGTGGACCTTCGAGGATCTCAGAAGAATTCTCATATTCCTTTTCAAAACAAATCATACCCACCATATGAGTCTCATTATGAACAGGCGATGGACTTTGGCTAGTGTCTGCTGCATCTGGATTTTGCACGACAATGTCACCTGCATCAATAAGCTTCTGAATTGCCTTTTTCAAGTGCCAACACTTTTCTGTACTGTGACCCGGGGCATCGGAGCAATATGCGCACCTTTTAGAAAAATCAAACTTCTTTGGCAGAGGGTTTGGCATTTTTATCTGAATCGTCTTTAACACGTCCACTTGCCTCAACCTTTGGCACAAACTGGCATATGATTCTCCAATAGGGGTGAAAGCCTTTTCTTTTTTCAGTAGTCTTTTCAGTTTATATTCTAGCCTCGGTTGGAACCTTTTACGGGCAGGTGGCTGATATGCTTGAGGGGGTGGGTAAGACATTTGGGGAAGTGGTGTGGGCCATCACGGGCCTCGTGGGTGTGGAGCATATGGTGGTGCATTGTGGATAGGGTACTGGGAAAGTGATGTACGACTTTGGGGTTTCTGTGGAGAGGAGTAGCATTGGGGAGGGTCATCTGGTGCACAAGGCTGAAAGTGTTGAGCAGGAATGCCCATCGGATGATCTTTTCTATTTCTCTTTCTTCCACCCAAACTTACTGGGATGTTCTGAATGTCTTTCATAGTATCTTTCAATGCCGAACAACTCATGATTTTGCCTGACTTGATTCCCTCTTCTACCATCTCCCCCATTTTTACCAGATCATTGAAAGGCTTACCCAAGGCCGGGATCAAATGACTGAAGTAGGTGGGCCCCTGGGCTTGTAGGAAAAGCCCAACCATTTCTTTTTCACCAATTGGGGGACTGACCCGAGCAGCTTGCTCTCTCCATCTGACCCCAAACTCCCTAAAGCTTCCTCCGGCTTCTTTTCCATTTTAGATAGGGAGGAGCGGTCTGGAGTAACGCCTGATTTGTATTGAAAGTATCGAACAAAATCTTGAGCCATGTCACCCAATGTAGGCCACTTACCGTCATCCTCACGATTATGCCATTCCAAAGCTGCCCCGGTCAAGCTCTCACTGAAATACGCCATCAACAAATCATCTTTCTTGCCAACACTTCTCATTTCATTGCAATAATCCCTCAAATGGGCTATTGGATCTCCACACCCATCATACAAGTTAAACTTTGGCACTTTATACCCCGCGGGCAGGAGAACGTCAGGGGACACAGACGGTTCTTTGTAAGCCATGCTACCCTGGTCTCCCATTCCTTGCTTGTTCTTTAAGGAATGTTCTATGCTTTTCTGCTTCCTGGATATCTCGTCTCGTCCTTCTTTTCCTGTGACTTTTTCATGTCCAGCATGAAGCTCATCCCGATGGCTTTTCTTGTATGAGTCAGGAACCTTGTGGGCAACCTCTACGGGGTAGTATTGGTCATCATGAGCTTTGAGTGGGTATTCGTTGTTGGGAATAGCGGATATGATAGGAGGGCAATTTTGGGGAAAGGTAATTGGAGGAAGAGTGATGGAGATACTAGGGTGGTTGGGAAAGCTGTGATAAACGGGTGGATCTGGAGAGTACGGGGGATCATCTGGCACTATGACCGGAGTTTGGGTAAGGGTAGCATCTAAGAAGCTAGGTGGTGGCGGGGGTAGTGTCTTCCCAGTCATCCAGGCCTGATACATGTCCATCATGTGTTGTCTTAATATCCTTACCTCGTCAGCCAAACCAGTATCCTGTTCAACCAACTGCTCTCGGGCACCGGTATCAACCAACCCAATTTTGTTGTTGTCCGCCATTGCCTTTTGACTTTATGTTGTGGAGAGGAGTTACTACTTCGGGAAACACAAACCAACCACCTTTCTGCAGTGAAGATATCAAAAGGAACAAAATGGGGGCATCCTATTAGCGTTAGGGCTTTTAACAGATAGGCAACCGCACATTGGGGAATGTAATGCACCTAAGCAGTTAACCGTTTCTATTATGCATTTGATCGGTTGCTTGCGTCATCCCGGCTTTGCCCTAATTTCCGATTGCAACTTCTTCTTTTCTCTCTTTTTTCAATCATGCCTCTCTTTGCTTGATTTCAAGTTGTTCTTTATTCTCTCATTTCTCTCTCTTGTTTTGCCATTCTTGCATTCCCACGGTTTCTTATTTTTCTCTCTCTTTTCTTTCCTTTTTTCTCTTGTTTTTGTCTTTTTTTTTCTTCTCTTTTTTTTTTATTTTTTTTGTTATGGTCGAATCCTATGTAGATTGCCTACGTATCATGACCCCGCATGAATCAGACCAAGCGTAGTTCTGGCGGATGAGTGTAAAAATAAATAATAAAACATTTTTGGGATTTTCAAATGTTTCATACAAAACAAATGCTTTGATTAAAACGACTAAAAAACTAACAGACTCGAAAAGAAAACTAACAGATTCTGATGAAAAGATGAAAATACATACTCAAAAACAAACTAACAGACTCCAATAGAAAGATGAAAATACAGACTCACAAACAGACTAACAGACTCCAAAAATCATGAATACATTAATGCCTCAACTGCTCCTGGGGCCCGCGGGACATCATTCGGTCTCGCCACAGGCCTACGTGCCAAATCCCCTTGGAGATGATAGAGATCTTCCATTATCTGGCCGACAAAGGTCATTATAATGGCAAAGAACATGGATCTTGTCATGTCCTCACAACTACTGCATTTCATCGCGATGTAGTCGGCGATCCTTCGGACCCTCTCTCTTATGACACCCTTTTCTTGCAACAAACGCCCAATCTGTTGGGCCCTGGCTTCCAAAGTTTGTTCGGCTACTTGATTCTATTCTTGGAGTTGTTGCAGGTCTCTTTCTAACTGTGCCATTGCTGTATAACAGTGTTCTCTTTCAGCCTTAAAGTCTTTCGCCTGCTTGATCATTTTGTTCTCAACGGTGATGACCCCTTTCTTCAACCTCGCAACCTCATTGTCGTATTTCTCTTCTGTTTAACCAAGCACGCTCGTGCTTCTGTATTCTTAGCCAATTTTGTTCGAGCCCTGGCTAGTTCATCCTCTGCTTTGTTCAAATCAAAACCATACTCATCCACCTTCTGCCTAAGGTTCTTTATAAGCTTTTCATCCTTTGCACTTCTGGCGGGGTTTTCAGCTGTTGTTTTCATTTCTCGAATCTGGGCTCGAAGGGCCTCATTTTCTTTGGCTAGCTCTTTCTTTTCACCCTCATTCGCCGCAGCTTGCAAACCATTCTCGAATTGGAGATCCCTGACTTGCTTTTCCAGCTTTCCTCATGTGGCCCTGTACTCATTCTCCTTGGCCAACCAAGCCCACTGTTCTTGCGACGCCTCAACAAATTCCTGAATGTGAGGCTTTTTGGCTGGTCTTTCCCGTTCGGCCCTTGCAGTGTTCTTCTTTCTATACCAGGCAAGGTAGGCGGGTGAAACCTCGCCTCTAGATAGGTCACACACTCGATTGTTCGCTGTCAAATACTGGCACTCGTTCTAAATAGAACGAACTGTTTCTTCATGAAATTGGCCATCGGAGCTAACCTCGACCGCATAAACACTAATATCTTCATCTGGGTGCATCACCTGACACCTTCCCAACTGTCTCATCACCCGGTATGGAGCGTAAGGCTGAATGCCTCGAAGACCCATTAGGAGGAAGTAAGGACCAGTGGCAGGCATATACACAATTTCTTCAACAGGAAGCCAACCCAGTATCCATTCTATTTGCCCCGCAGTGATGGAGCGAAGGCGGGATACCCAATCTCCAAACCCTTCTGGTAACTTGAACCCTGAAATCCTTGTGTCGAACTCTTCAATGTAACTTTTCTCAGCGGACCCATAACTCATATACTGAGGGCGGTGACACAGGTGTTCGATCATCCACATCTGTAATAGCAAATTGCATCCCTCGAAGAAATCTGCCCCAGCTTTACAAGCTGCGAGAGCTCGGTATATCTCAGATACTATCATAGGGGCAAGGGTGCTCTTGGCGTTGGTAATCAAGACTTTGACGACTCCAGCCACCCGCAGATCGATATTCCCATCTTTCTGGGGAAACACCACGAGGCCTAAAAAAGCTACCATGAAAGCGAAACGCCTATGCTCATCCCATTTTGCTCGGTTCCCTTTGCTACAAACCCAGCTTTTCGGGTTGTTGAATCCTCCTACATGCCCGTACCTCTGGTATATAAAACGTAGAGTGGAAAAACCATCCTCCAACTTGGAGTACGAGACTCCCTTGCTTATTTTTAGCAAATCCTGAATTTGTGAGAGTTAACGGCTCTTGGAGCGATCAGATACTTATGCCTCAGACCTTCAGTACTTCCCATATAACCTGCTATCTCTTCCAAGGTGGGAGTGAGTTCAAAATCCGAGAAATGCAAGACGTTGTGAGCTGGGTCCCAAAACGTAACCGACTCCTTTATGATGTCTCCTCTAGGCCTCATCTTCAACAACCCCGTGAGACCTCCCAAATGTAGATTGACCTTATCTTTCTCTGATTTACCCAGATCCTCCCACCACATATGCAACTCCAAAGGGATCTTGTTCATGACTGTTATTGGCAAACCTTGACTCGTGCTCATTCTGCACATTTATTAGGGTGATTAAGCAAAATCAAGACTCATTTGACTCAAAAACAAAGTTAATACTGTTTTTCTCTCTTTTCTTTTCAAATTTTCATTTCAAAATAAAAAAAAACCCGGCTTTGCAAGTACGACCTTTCAGCACTTTCGGGGAGAAGATTTTAAGGCTGTGCTTGCTAACCGGCCAAAATGTCAAAAAAGAGACCAAAGGTGGCTGTTCTTGCAAAAACAGCCTTCCGGCGTCCTTTTGGGGACATTCGGCTATTTTCGACAAGAATGGTTTCACCTTACTTATTTCCAACAAAGTAAGAAAATTTTGATGCATTTTGGGCTATTTTTGCAAAAAGAAAGTTGGACCCGATGGGGGTTGCCTACGTATCCCACATCCGGTGAGAATCAAACTGGCGTAGTTCGGGCAATTTTACAAAACAAAAACCAACTTTTTTTTTCTTCTCTGTTTTTTTCAAAACAAAACAAAAATTTCTCTCTTTTTTTTTTTTCAAAATTTCGGCAGAGTTTCGGTATATTTTGGACATCGGTTTTTCTTAACCCTCACATTGACCTTCCTTCTCTCAACCTTTCCCCTATAAACCTCTCAACATGCAAATTCGAAGCAAATGAATGCATAAGTAACAAGTAGGATGCATTAGGATGGTCTTTTTCATTTCGGGTACACCTGTCCTAGACAGACCCAACCCCTGTGTTGAGTCTCCAAAGTCAAATGCATATGATGCAGATAAGCGTTCCTACTAGGGATCCGGCATGAGGCTGAGTTATTCTAGGTTTAAAACCTGGGTGTATTGTTCTAGACCTAGCTTACCCGAGCGGACAACTCAAGCCGAGGGGGGTCTACGTACCAGTAACCAAAAGATCATCCGACTTTGCAACTTGTCCGAACCTCGTTCTATTTGGGATATGACACTAACAGAAAGAAGTCACGACCAGCGTGCACTCATTGGGAGAGAGAAGAGAGGGGTTTCGTAGCAGTTTATATATACAGTTCAGATAATATCAAAGTGGTAAAAGCATCACTTAGCACATTACGCTCAAACATGTAAAAAATCAGATAATAAATAAAGCCAAATATAACACTTATTCTAAGCTCGAATTCTGAACCCTGAACCAGAGATTCTGGGTTCTTTTCCCCAGCAGAGTCGCCAGAGCTGTCACACCTCCTTTTTTAACTACACCCCCAGAAGAGGGCATATAGGGAGTTTTTCCAATTAAAGGACAATCGAAACGGGATTTATTTACTAAAAGATTCAGGGTCGCCACTTGGGGTAATTTATGGTGTCCCAAGTCACCGGTTCAAATCCCGAATCGAGAAAAGATTGACTCTATTTTACAGTCCGCGAACCAGAAATCCGAGTAAGGAATTCTGTTAACCCGAGAGAAGGTGTTAGGCATTCCCGAGTTCCGTGGTTCTAGCACGGTCGCTCAACTGTTATTATAGGCCTATTATCTGATTTTATTACAAGTTTTAAGCCTATGTGCATTTTTAACCTTAACCGCTTTTAATTATTTTTAAAGAAAGATTTGCAACGTCATTTAAAATATGTCTTGAACCACGTCCCATAAATGCAACCGCGGTTCGTAACACATTCTATGTAACATTGTTGAGATGTGGATTTGGATCACATAAATGCGCACCCGCGTTTAGGAAGGTAAATTATTAAAATAACGCGCCTAAATCAACTACGCGTTTGCAACTTTGCGAGGGCCATGAAAATTCGCTAAATGGCACGCCTCGATTTCTAAGGATAAATAAAATTAATTAAGCGAGGGCCATGCAATTTAAGGTTTTTGTTTTGGCACAACACACCTCTCCAATTTTAAAAGGGAATTCAAACTAATTCTCGGAGGGCCGTAAACTATTTGTGTCATCTAATATGGCTCCCCTCCCATCTACTTTGAAAATCCAATTAATTAATTAGAGAAAATTTGAAGAACATCGACTTATTAAAAAAAAAAATTCAATCCTATTGACAGATTAGCAACCCCCAAATTGGGCCTGGCTTGAGGCCCAGCATTCACGAATCAACAATCGGAGACAAACCACGCCGGGTTCAAAAGAAAACCCAAATTGTAATGGACCAGCTTTAACAACCATCGAGGGCCTAGTTCGAGCCCTCAATGCCAAAACGTTGAGCATTTGCATTTGAGCTTATAAATTAGATTGCTTCAAGAACATCAAAAAATTATTGAACATCCTTCAATCAAGTACCGAGACACAATAAATTGTGTTGTTCTAAGAGAATCAAATAATTACTGATTGGAACACACCTAGTCACGTTCCTCTTATGTGGAGGCTACAATATCAACTTATTTTTATCATTCAGCATCTAATACCACCACAAATCTTTACCCACAAAAACAAAATCACTAATTTAGACTCCAAAAGGAAATTTCAAACAATAGCCTAAAATCAGAAAGTGATTCAGAATACTGCATTGATTTTCGAACATTGCGTGCAAACACCTTTTGCAAATATCCTTAAAAGTTCCTTTTATACATATCCCCAGCTCAAACTCATAAAATCCAAATAGCTAAACCATAACTTGTTCCATATTTCAAACCAATAATTGAGAACAAAGAGCTTAAAGGACACATCTAACAAGAAATAACTGATTACAAACATAATTATATCCTATTCACTAATGAGTTTATATGGTCAGGTTCTTTCTAAAAAAACTAAACAGTAAATAACATGCTACTTTGAGCTAAAATAATAGTAGTCAGGGAAATAACTCTTACTTTACACCTTGGAATACAAGGTCAAACATCATTACATTCAAATTGATTCTTAAGGCTTATATATGAACATAGATTCAGAACTTGATTTCAGAACACTTCATTACACACAGATCCAGAAATTGATTTCTAATTAAAAAATTTCACACAACATCATGTCCAATCACATTTCTCTTAGATCCAAACATTGAATTACATTCAATTGATCACCATAAGGCTAGAAAAATATCTAGAAATGAAAGGAAATAAGAGGTAAGGGATCAACAACAGCAGTAGCAGAAATCAGCAGCAATGCAACAGTATTAATAAGCTGAAACCAATCCTAGCTTCAAACCAATTCCAAGCAGATTCGAACCCAGTTTCTAAACCTCAAACTCAAATTAAAATAGTACCCCAAACACAAATTTTATCTCAAAATCAGCTTTAAAAAAAAAAATTAAACCATCTTCAACCCATTGAATCAGAGATTGCTTCAGGAATTCAAAACCTTAGGAATTACAGGAAGAAATCCAATGGAAAGTTGTTTTTTTATGAAAGTATTCAGCTGTTTGTCTTTTCTGGATTTTTATCTCTTCAAAGTCTGACTTCAACCCCAAGTAACAATGCGTTTATAGGCAAACCATTAGGGCAGCCGAAAAGAAATCAAGTTTGCATTTGAACCCTTTTGGAATTTTTGTTTTTGCTTAAAGACCTTTAGCCAAATATCAGATTTGCATATTAATCCCCAACCCAGCTTCTTAGAAGCTTCCCAATATGTTATGCTCAAGATTCCCTAGGCCAATTTCCTAGACTACCCTCGAACCCCTGATATTTACCCCTCCACCCAAATATAGGTATGGTTCAAAACCGGCCCAAGTTGAAAAGATTCGAAACATGAAAAATAAATAAGCCAGAAGAGATGAGGTGAGAAGATGAAGGCTAATACCTAAAATGAAACAGACAAAAAAAATGAAAGAAGGAAAAAGAAAGGTAAAAATACCTAAAGACCAGCCTGAACGCGTCTTGAATTTAAACCTCGAACCTTCGATTTTGGCCGAAATGGGCCTTAATCGTATGTTCTCAAGAGAGAACACACGAATAAAGCCGATTTCAACCTTGAATCTTCAAAAAAAACTCGACGATTTGGCTTTTGGAATTTTAGGGTTCGTCTCTTCAAATCCAGATTCGAGAAGTTCCGGGGGCATTCGAAGGAAACTAAATGGGGACTTGGAATGAGGGGGGTTTGGGTGTTCTGGGGTGTGGTTTTGGTGGTGTTTGGAGGTGGTGCCGCCACCGGAAGTGATGAGGACTTAGGGGCGGCTCTAGGGTTTCCAGGGGTTGTCTCTGAAGAGACGAGATGAGGAGATGATTGAGAGGGGGGGGGGGGGGTTAGGGTGTTCGGACAGATATATACTTATCCCATCCCCAATTCCCACCCGTTAGATTTGAGGAAATTAACGGCTTAGATTGACCCTCCCCAAACGCGGTCGTTTCAATTATGGTGGAGAGTGGACCGGGTAAGGAATAGGTTTGGGCTGGAATTGGGTGGGTTTTGGGTATTTAACAATTGGGCCTAGGGGAGAATAATTCGTTTCTTTTTTTTAGTTTCTATTAAATTAAATTAAAATAAAAACAAACCTAAATTAATCTCTAATCAAATTATCCTATTAAATTAATTACTACAACTAATACATACTACAACTAAATAAAACCAAATTAAAAGAAAAACTACCCAACATTCAAATTAATATTAAAAGTGCAAAAATAACTATTTTTGTGATTTTTTCCATTTTTATTAAACAACTAATTTGTTAATCTATCCTAAAATGTAGAATTAAATCCTAATTGCAAATGCAACATATTTTTATTTTTATTTTTCATTAATTAAATAAAATAAAAATGCGCAGACAAATGCAAACAATTAACGAAAAATGCTACAAAAATCTACAAAATTGCAAACAATGAAATTTTTTTTTGCTTTGAATTTGTGGGAGTAATTCATATAGGGCAAAAATCACGTGCTCACAACATGACCATTCATGAACCGATGTATTAATAAGTTGGTCTATAATATGGTGAACCGACCAATGAAAATGATAAAAATACATAACAAGTTAGATTTGCTTCATGAACGAATGTGTTATAATTTGCATATTGTATATACATGTATTCTATTTTTGGAATACGAATAAATAGCATACAAATGCTAGTAAAAGGCGGAGTGATTGCGAAATGTGTTATATATTAAAAGGTTGTGGGCACAATTGAGATCAACTATTCCAACTGTTGTTATAATATAATGTTGTTTAACTAACTCAACAATCGGATATGCAATAGAAAGTCAAGACATATTAGTCTATGACATAAGAAAGTTTGCGTTGAACTTTCATGACAATGAAACGAGTCTTAAAATATTTGAAATATACTCAAAATTATGCTTTGCACTATAATAAGTATCCCGCGATAATAGAGGGGTATAGCGATGTAAATTAGATCACTGGTTCAACCGATTCTAAACAGTCGGTGGAGGAGTGATGTCTTGGAAATCGTCCAAACAAACGTGCATTGATCGCTCTACAGTGGAGATTGCGTTTATAGCCTTAGACAAGGCCGGTGAAAAAGTTGAATTGCTCCTGAATTTTCTTGACGATATTTTGTTTTGGCCCAAAATCATTGTCACATATATGCATATATTGCGATAGCCAAGCAGCAATAGGAAGGGCTAGGAACATTATGTATAACGGAAATCTCATCATATACGACGAAGCCATAAAATTGTTTGGCAACTATTCTCTAGGGAAATTATCATAATTGACTACGTGAAGTCATGCGATAATATGTTGGATCTACTTACAAAAGGCCTAACTAGAGAGGTAGTTGAAAGATCATCGAGGGGAATGAGACTATGACCGAGGAAAGGTCATTGTGGCGGTAACTCTACCTAGATAACTGGAGATCCCAAGATCTAGGATCAAGGAGCTCAAACAAAGTCATTAATGACGGTTCAACATTGTCAAATAAAATTTCTTTTTGGTCCATTCTCGTGATGAGACAATGTTCAGTACCAAGGATAAAGCGATAAGGCTTTTTAATGATTTCTAAGTTTGATAAGGGGTATATCAATAGTGTATATACGGGATAACACGATTAGAAATTACCTATGTAAGCGTGAAGTGTAAGCTGCTTCAAGGAGAATTCCATAAGGCCAGTTCTTTACACACTTGTCACGTACCGGAATTCCCCCATTCGGGACCGTGATGGCGCCTAACATTTCACTTTCTAGGCCAATCAACGTTAGAGGATCTTTAAGCCAATTTTAATAAATTTCAATACGTACAATAAATTAAGGCGAAGTGAAACTAAAATTGAGTGCGGAATAACATAAAAACTAATAATATCTAGTATAGCCCGGATCTAGAGTCATAATTCACGAGCTTCTAGAGTTTCAACATACAGAGTTTGAAATAAGTTCAACTGCCTCGAATGGTAAGGACAGTAAATAAGGGGAAAGTGGAAAGGGACTTCAAGGTCTGTGGACGCCAGCAGATCTACCTCGAGTCTCCAAAAGCAGTTCCGAGCTGAAACACCTCACGTACAGCTGGGACCAGTACAAAAATCTGCACAAAAAGTGCAGAGAGTAGTATGAGTACAACCGACCCAATGTACTATGTAAGTGTCGAGCCTAACCTCGACGAGGTAGTGACGAGGCTATGACAAGACACCCGCGTAAATAAACCTGTGCAAATAACAATATACGTACAACATAACTACAATTAAAGGCTATACATGTAGTATTGGGAGGGGACACGCGAAAGGGGTACAAGATACGATAATTACAGCAGGAAGTGATCACCAGAATAGTCAATATGCCTTTAACCAGTAAAACGAATAAACACAATGAATAAAATTGCATGACTCATCCTTCGTGCTTTTACTCTCAACCTCACTATGAAACAATAACAACGACACGGCATCACCCTTCGTGTGTTTACTCTCACTTTCATCATAAATCAATAGATACAGCACGACATCACCCTTCGTGCATTAACTCTCACATTATGGCACAACATCACCCTTTGTGCATTAACTCTTACAGTTTGGCACGACATCACCCTTCGTGCATTAACACTCAAATACGGCACGACATCACCTTTCGTGCATTAACACTCTCCCTTACCATATAACAACGAACATATAACAACAGGGAGATATAATGAACAAGAACAAGCCTTACATCAAAATGGTTCCATAATACCAACCTCAACTTCAGAAACAATATTCAATTATTGCAGATAGTCCATAAACGCGGAAAGAATGATCAATTTAGTAATTAACTAGTCCAAGCATGGATATCATGATCAAATAAAGCAATAGATTACAAGAAACAAGTCCCACCCACATGCTTTAACCCAACAACAACGCATAAGTACTCGTCACCTCAAATATATGTCTTACCCAACATCTAAACAAGTAGCAAATAGGCAAATAAGTCCTAATCCCTCAAGTCAAGGTTAACCACGACACTTACCTCGCTCCAAAGGTCAACTCAAAGCTCAACCACCACTTTATCTTTCAAACAAGCTTCCGCACAAACAAAATCTAGCAAATTACCAACCAAACGATTCAAAATAAGCCTTAGGAACTACCCACGATTGAAAAAGATTCAATTTAGGTCATTATTGAAAACATCAACTCCCGGGCCGCTTGGTCTAAATCCGAAATTCGGACCAAAACCCGATTGTCCATTCACCCCCGAGCCTGGTTATATAATTATTTTGAAATTCGAATTCAATTTGAGGTCTAAATTTCAATTTTACAAAAATCCCTAATTCTACTCAAACCCCCAGTTTTCACCATGAAAATACTAGATTTTAGGTTTAAATCTTATGAAATGTAATGGAAGATTGAAAGAAAATAGGTTAGAATCGCTTACCAATGGATTGGGGAAGAAGGGCTCTTGGGAAAATTGCCTCTAGGGTTTTCTTGTTTTGAAAATTTGAAAAATGAGAGAAAATCCCATCTAACTCGAATTTGACCACTTGCAGATGTCGCAATTACGAACCTCACAAATACGAGAAAACCTTCGCAATTGCGAAGTCCCATCATCTCTACTACCATCGTGTTTGCGATGATTTGTTCGCAAATGCGAACTGTGGTCTTCCACAATTGCGACCCAAATGATCGCAAATGCGGCCAAGCCCTTCCCCTCCCCCCCTCCAGTCCTACTTCGCAAATGTGAACATGAGGTGCCCAACTACTCTTCCCAATTGCGAGGAAGTAGCTCAAAAATGTGAACCTGACAGAGATTCCGCCATATCGCAAATTCAAAGCTTGACCTCGCAATTGCGAGGTTTGAGGTCTGCACCAGAACTGAAGCACACTAGCTGTGTTTTCTAAGTTCAACCACTCCGTCTATCTGAAACTCACCCGAGCCCTCGTGGATCCAAATCAAACATGCACACAAGTCCAAAAACATATACGAGCTTGCTCGCACGATCAAATCGCCAAAATAATACCTAGAACTATGAATCAAACACCAAATCAAATGAAATTTTCAAGAAAACTTTAGAATTTCTATTTTAACAACCGGACGTCCGAATCACGTCAAACTAACTCCGTTTCTCACCAAATTTGACAGGCAAGTCATAAATATAGTAATGGACCTATACCGGTTTCGAAACCACAATACGGACCCGATATCAATAAAGTCAAACATTGGTCAAACTTTTAGATTCATTAAGCCTTCAAACTTTAATTTTCCAATAAAACACGATAACTCGAGCTAGGGACCTCCGAATTTGATTCCGGGCATACGCCCAAGTTCCAAATCACGATACGGACCCAACGGAACCATCAAAATATGAATCTGGGTCTATTAGCTCAAAACATTGACCGAAGTCAACTCAATTAGAATTTTAAGGCAAAATTTCATATTTCATCAATTTTTAACATAAAATCCTTCTGGAAAAATACCCGGACTGTGCACACAAATCAAGGAAGGCTAAAATAAGGTATTAGGTCTTCAAAACACAGAATTAGGTTCGAAAACATTAGATGACCTATCGGGTCATTACATTATCCACCTCTAAATTAATCGTTCGTCCTCGAACGGACATAGAAAAGTACCTGGACTGGTGAAAAGGTGTGGATTTCTATTTTGCATGTCCGGCTCGGACTCCCGAGTAGCTGCCTCAACGGGCTGACCTCTCAACTGCACTCGAACTGAAGGATAACTCTTTGACCTCAACTGACAAACCTGTGAAGCTAGAATAGCCACCGGCTCCTCCTCATAAGTCAAATCCTTGTCCAACTGGACTGAACTGGAATCTAACACATGTGACGGATCACCGTGATACTTCCGAAGCATGGACGCATGGAACACCAGATGAACTGCTGATAAAATAGGCTGCAATGCGAGCTTTTAAGCCACCTCACCCACTCTCCGAAGAATCTCAAAAGGTTTGATATACCTAGGGCTCAACTTGCCCTTCTTTCTGAACCTTATCACACCCTTCATGGGTGAAACTCGGAGCAATACCTTCTCTTGGACCATAAATGCAACATCACGAACTATACGGTCGGCATAACCCTTCTACCTAGACTGAGTTATGCGAAGTCGATCCTGAATAATCTTGACCTTATCCAAAGCATACTGTACCAAATATGTACCCAACAATCGAGCCTCCCCCAGCTCGAACCATCCAACTGGCAATCGACACTCCCTCCCATATAATGCCTCATAAGGAGCCATTTAAATGCTCGACTAGTTGTTGTTGTTGTAGGAAAACTCCGCAAGTGGCAAGAACTGATCCCACGAACCTCCAAAGTCTATAACACAAGTGCGGAGCATATCCTCCAATATTTGAATAGTGCGCTCGGACTCTCTATCCATCTGAGGATGAAATGCTGTGATCAATTCAACCTGCGTGCCCAACTCACGTTGTACTAATCTCCAGAAGTGCAAGGTAAACTGTGTACCTCGATCAGAATGATAGACATGGGCACACCGTGAAGACGAACGATCTCGCGGATTGAAATCTCAGCCAATCGCTTTGAAGAATAGGTAACTGCCACAGGAATGAAATGCGTTGACTTGGTCAGCCTGTCCACAATGACCCAAACTACATCGAACTTCCTCTGAGTCCGGGGGAGTCCAACAACAAAATCCATAGTGATATGCTCCCACTTCCACTCAGGAATCTCTAATATTTGAAGCAAACCACCAGGTCTCTGATGCTCATACTTTACTTGCTGACAATTTAGATTCTACATATGCAACTATATCCTTCTTTATCCTCCTCCACCAATAATGTTGTCGCAAATCTTGATACATCTTGGCGGCACACAGATGAATAGAATATCGAAAATTGTGGGCCTCCTCAAGAATCAGCTCACGAAGTCCATCTACCTTAGGCACACAAACACGACCCTACATCCTCAAAACTCCATCATCTCCAACACTAACCTGCTTAGCACCACCGTGCTGCGCCGTGTCCCTAAGGAGAAGAAAATGAGGGTCATCATACTGCCGCTCCCTGATGCGCTCAAACAAGAAAGACCTTGCGACTGTACAAGCCAAAACATGACTGGGATTTGAAACATCCATCCTCACAAACTGATCGGCCAAAGCCATAACATCTGATGCAAGAAGGCTCTCTCCAACTAGAATGTATGCAAGGCTACCCATACCCACTGCCTTTTTACTCAAGGCATCGGCCACCACATTGGCCTTCCCGGGATGATACACGATAGTGACATCATAGTCTTTTAATAGCACCAACCACCTCCTCTGCCTCAAATTGAGATCCTTTTGTTTGAACAAGTACCGCAAGCTCCGATGATCCGTGAATACCTCGCACGACACGCCATAAATATAGTGCCTTCAAATCTTCAACGCATGAACAATGGTTGCCAACTCTAACTCATGAATAGGGAAATTCTTCTCATGAACCTTCAACTACCGTGATGCGTATGCAATCACCCTGCCATCCTACATCAATACCGCACCAAGTCCAATACGAGATGCATCATAATATACCGTATAAGATCCTGAACCTGTGGGCAACACCAATAATAGAGCCGTAGTCAAAGCAGTCTTGAGCTTCTAAAAGCTCACCTCACACTCGTCTGACCATCTGAATGGGGCACCCTTCTGGGTCAACTTGGTTAATGAGGCTGCTACAGATGAAAACCTCTCCACAAACCGACGGTAATATCCCGTCAAGCCCAAGAAACTCCGGATCTCCGTAGCTGAGTGGGCCTAGGCTAGTTCCGAAGTGCCTCAATCTTCTTAGGATCCACCTAAATGCCCTCTGCTGATACGACGTGCCCCAAGAAAGAGACTGAGTCCAACGAAAACTCGTACTTCCAAAACTTGGCATATAACTGGTTGTCTCTCAGAGTCTGAAGTACAATCCGAAGATGCTTTTCATGCTCCTGTTGGCTACAGAAGTAGATCAAGATATCATCAATAAACACAATCACAAAGGAATCCAAATAGAGTTTGAACACCCGGTTCATCAAATCCATAAATGTTGTTGGGGTAATTGTCAGCCCAAATGACATCACTAGAAACTCATAATGCCCATACCAAGTCCGAAAAGCTGTCTTAGGGACATCGGATTCCCTAATCCAATTGATGGTAGCCGTAACTCAAATCAATCTTCGAAACCACTTTGGCACCTTGAAGTTGATCAAATAAGTCATCAATCCTGTCACGCCCCGAACTTGGGCCTAGACGTAACTCGGTGCCTGACTACATATGACCGAGCGAACCAACTGGCTGGATGACTCAACATGTGATATAATAACATACTAAATGCGGAAGATAAACTAACACATATTGATATACTGAAAGTCTGTATGATAAAAATCAAAGTGTGGAAACACTAATACAAGTATGAAACATATATGTAGCCAACATTACTTAACATGAAAAGCTTGCAACTCTGTCTAACTGTTACTCTAGTCTACGAAGCCTCTAATGAAGTACTAAAAATATTGACTGTCTGAAAATACTGAAGACTATAAGGTAATGATAATGCCCCGAAAGAACTGGGGATCACCAAATAGTTGGTACGAGAATCCTAGTGCTCTGAATCGTCAACCTGTAAATCATTACCTACATCATGAGATGCAGGCCCCGGGCAAAAGGGACGTTAGTACATTTGAATTGCACTGGTATGTAAAGAAATTGAAAGAAAGAATTATTAATGCTGAAATTGAAACTAAGCTGATAACTGAGAATTGATAATTGATAACTAAAATGATAACTATTAAAACTGAAACTGAAATGATAACTGAGAACGTATAACTGAACTAATTGCATTGGTATGTAAGCAACTGAAAGAAAGAATTATAAATGCTGAAATTGAAACTAAGCTGATAACTGAGAATTGATAATTGATAACTGAAATGATAACTATTAAAACTGAAACTGAAATGATAATTGAGAACTTATAACTGAACTGATAACTGATAACTGAACTGATAACTGGTAACTGAAATGATAACTAATAATTGAAATGAACAAAGGAAGTAAGGATATGAATACTCCCTCTTATGAATGATGAACAACCTGTTTATCTGAATAAGCTACGGCCTCGGGCCTAATATATATGTGCACAAGCTACGGCCTGAGGCCCAAGTATACGTATACATAACTACGGCCTCAGGTCCAAAAATGTATAAAGCATAAACTACGGCCTCAGGCCCAAACATGCATAAATCATAAACTACGACCTCAGGACCAAGTATGCATAAAGCATATAAACTACGGCCTCAGGCCCAAATACAGGTGTTCAACAATCAGGAACTGAGAATCGTACTGAAATACATGATGCTGAAATATTGAACCATACTGAGTTACATGATACTTGAATGCTGAATAGAGCTAGACTGAGACATGTATTCATGAACTGATTATGAAAATTGAAACTTCAACTGATTATGACATGCTGAGTACTCTAGACTGAGACTCATGGGCATCAAACCCAAGTCTATATTAATTACGCACTGATTTCACAACGTTCAAAATGAAAGTCATGAATGAGTTACGAAGGTAGAGAATAGAAGTTCTGCAACTATTCAAGGAACTAGGCTTAACTATATTTTTGAGGCAATTAGTAACGTGGTAAAAGAAATATAGTGTAGGGAGTAACATTCTCAAACATTGAGAGTTAGCCTCACATACCTTACCTTCCTGCTCTTGAGCTTAATAAAACGTTAGTCAACCCTTTCAAATTTAGTCTATAGCAATACAAGTTAAAGGGATCCCATACTAGCTATAATACTCATGTTTTGGTTACTTAAGCATTTTATCAAACACTTGATGAGAGTAAAGCTTCATAGTCCTCATTAATGGTGTTTCTACACCCAATGACCCATTCTCGTGCTCCTAGATAAATTCTAAAGTCTCAAATGGTTATAATCAACATCATTCTTCATCACCTATAAGGTAAACAACACCTTTAACCAATAGTCAACAATCAACAACCCAAACCTATAATCCGTTCATGCTTTTCTATCAAACCCATCAACTCATATCTCATGAACTAGAGTCTATTATCATTAATCCAATGCTAGAACCAATAAGAGGGTGAAGACATTACCTTTTTGAAGTTCAATCCCCTTGAATTCGAGTTCTAGGGTTCCTTCTCCCAACAATGATGTCCCAATCGAATATCTAATGATATGGAGGGTTTACCCATGTTAATAAGATGTTGGGAAATAAAAATTAACTTAGAATCACCATTAGAACTTACCTTGGACGGTGGAGGAACCTTTAAGGAGTTAGGTTTTTAAGAGCTTCCCTTCCTAGAGCAAGTTTTTGTGTTTTGGGGGTGTGGGGGATGAAGTAGGGCTTTAAAATGACCCCCCAAGTGCCCCCCCCCTCGTGTACCTAAAGGCTTTACCGCATACTTGACCGTGCAAAATGGCAGTATGTCACGCCCCAAACCTAGGCCTGGACGTAACACGACACTTGGTGCTTGACTACATGTGACCGAGCGAACCAACTGGATGGCTAAATCAACATGTGGTATTATAAAATACTTAATGCGGAAGATAAACTAACACATGCTGATATACTGAAAGTCTGAATGATAAAAATCAAAGTGCAAAAATGCTAATATAATTTTGAAACATATATGTAGCAAACATTGCTTACCCTGAAACGCCTGAGACTCTGTCTAACTGTTACTCTAGTCTATGAAGCCTCTATTGAAGTACTGAAAACACTAACTTTCTGTAAATACTGACAGGCTGTAAAGTAATGATAATGCCCCGAAAGAACTGGGGATCACCAAATAGCTGGTACAGGAATCCTAGCGCTCTGCATCGTTGACCTGTAAATCATTACCTGCATTGTGAGATGCAGGCCCTAGGCAAAAGGGACGTCAGTACATTTGAATTGTACTGGTATGAAAAGCAACTGAAAGAAAGAATTATAAATGTTGAAACTGAAACTAAGCTGATAACTGAAATGATAATTATTGAAACTGAAACTGAAGTGAGAACTGGTAACAGAACCGATAACTGGAAAGATAACTAATAACTGATAACTGAAAAGATAACTGATAACTGAAAAGATAACTGATAACTGATAGCTGAACTGATAACTAAAAAGATAACTGATAACTGATAACTGATAACTGATAACTGAACTGATAACTGAAAAGATAACTGATAACTGATAACTGATAACTGATAACTGATAACTGAATTGAATAAAGGAATAAGGATATGAATACTCCCTCTTCTGAATGATGAACAACCTGTTTCTGAATATTAAACTGCGGCTCCAGCCCAATATATATATGTGCACAAACTGCGGCCTCGGGCCCAAGTATACGTATACATAACTGGGACCTCAGGTCCAAAATGCATAAAGCATAAACTGCGGCCTCAAGCCCAAAGATGCATAAAGCATAAACTGCGGTCTCAGGCCCAAAGACGCATACAGCATAAACTGTGGCCTCAGGCCCAAATACAGGTGTTCAACATTCAGGAACTGAGAATCAAACAGCAATACATGATAATGAAATACTTGAATCACACTGAGTTACAAGATTCTGGAATACTGGATCACACTGAGTTACATAATACTGGAATACTGGATCACACTGAGTTTCATAATAATGGAATACTGGATAACACTGAGTTACATAATACTGGAATACTGAATGGGACTAGACTGAGACATGTATTCTTGAACTGATTATGAACACTGAAACTTCAACTGTTTATGGCATACTGAGTAATCTATACTAAGACTCTGAGGCATCAAACCCAAGTCTATATTGAATAAGCACTGAGCTCACAATGTTCAGAATGAAAGTCATGAACGAGTTACGAAGCTAGAGAATAGAAGTTCAGCAAATATTCAAGGAAACAAGGCTTAACTATATTTCTGAGGTAATTAGCAACGTCGTAAAAGAAACGTAGTGTAGGGAGAATCATTAACATTCCCAAACATATAGAGTTAGCCTCACATACCTTAACTTCCTACTCTTGAGCGTAATACAACATTTGCCACCCCTTTCAACTTTAATCTATATCAATACAAGTCAAAAGGATTCCATATTTGCATAAATTCTCATGTTTTGGTCACTTAAGCATTTTGTCAAACACTTGGTGACATAAGCTTCATAGTCCTTATTAATGGTGTCTTTACACCCAATAACCCATTATGTTGCTCCTAGATAAATTCAAAAGTCTCAAATGATTATAATCAACATCATTCTTTATCACCCATAAGGTAAACAACACCCTTAACCAATAATCAACAATCAACAAGTCAAACCTATAATTGTTCATGCTTTTCTATCAAACCCATCAACTCATATCTCATGAACTTGTAGTCTACAATCATTAATCCAATGATTGAATCAATCAGAGGGTGAAGATATTACATTTTTGACGTTCAAACCCTTTGAATTCGAGTTCTAGGCTTCCTTCCCTCAACAATGATGTCCCAATCGAATATCTAATGATATGGAGGGTTTACCCATGTTAATAAGGTGCTGGAAAAATCGAAATTAACTTAGAATCACCATTAGAACTTACCTTGGGTGGTGGAAGGACCCTTAAGGAGTTATGTTTTTGAGAGCTTCCCTTTCTAGAGCAAGTTTTTATGTTTTGGGGTTGTGGGGGACGAAATATAGCTTTAAAACGACCCCCCACTAGCGCGCCCGCGCTACTGGAGGCTTTCCCGCGCTAATGACCGCGCTAAACAGCAGTCACACTGCCTCAGCGGCCGCGCTACCGGCGCGCATATCGCGTATTGTTCTGTAAAACGTGCATAACTTTTTGCACAGAGATCCGTTCGGGCTCCATAACATATCGTTGGAGAGATATTTCAAAGGCCTACAACTTCCATGCTTTGGGTTTTCTCAAATTCTTTACACATTTTCGCTAAACACTGATGGAAAACAGACCTTCTGCAAACTTAGTCGATTTTGTCAAATCTTATGCACCTCACTTTCCATCTTGATTTTGAAACAACTATTTTCACCCATAATCATCTCGATGGGACTTCACATGCTCAAAATATATCCTTACTACTCCTTTAACTCATTCATACCTAAGCCGAATTTGCGGGGTGTTACATAGTAGCACTGCCACAAGTGCGCGGCCGCGCACCTGGGCGCGCATATTGCGCACTGCTCTGTAATGCGCACATAAATATTTGCACAAACTTCTGTTCGGGCTCCATAATATATCTTTGGAAAGCTATTTCAAAGGCCTACAAATTTAATGTTTTGGAGTTTCCAAAGTTCCTTACATATTTTCACTAAATCTTGCTGGAAGACGAACCTTTTGTAAACTTAGTCAATTTTGTCGAATCTTATGCACCTCACTCTCCATCTTGATTCTAAAATAACTATTTCCATCATACTCATCCCAATAGAACTTCACAGGTTTAAAATGTAACATTACTACTCATTTAATATGTCCATACCTAAACTAAATTTATGGGGTGTTACATTATCTCCCCCTTGGGATCATTCGTCCTCGAATGATTGTCCTGGTTGTAACTTCGGTTAACTCCGGACCTTAAACGGGTCTGGTGGGAACATGAAATTTTATTGACACTTACATATTGAACTAAATGAATACATAATTATAGAACTGAATGACTACTGCATTGATTGAATATTGGTCTGCCATGGATACGTGAATACTGAACTATTGAACTAGATATATGAATATTGAACTGGCACGAATATTTGAGTATTGAACTAAAATTACTATCTAAGCACTAAGTTGGCATGAATATCTAAGTATTGGACTGACATGCGTATCTGAGTACTGAACTGACATGAGTATCTGAGTACTGAACTGACATGAGTATCTGAGTACTAGAAACTTGAATGTTATAGCATGATACGTGAGATATTGGCTGTACAGCCGCAAATTCCGCTGCCAACTCTAACTCATAAGTCTAATTTACCAATCCTTCGTAGGATCCTATCCGACCCGATGTATTTGGGACTGAGCTTTCCTTCCTTCCCAAATGTTATAACACCTTTCATATGCGAAAGTTTCAGAAACACCCAATCATCAACTTGAAAATCTAGGTCTCTATGCCGCACGTCCGAATAGGACTTTTGGCGGCTCTGAGCCGTCTTCAAACACTCTTGAATCAAATTAACTTTCTCCATAGTTTGATAGACCAAATTTGGTCCAAACTACTCCTATTCACCAAATTTGAACCAACCAATTGGCGATCTACACCTTCGCCCATACAGAGTTTCGCACGGTGCCATCTTGATACTAGAATGGTAGGTGTTATTATAAGAAAACTCAATGAGAGGTATGTGATCATCCCAATTACCTCTAAAATCAAGGATATCCTCAATTGCTTGAATAATGCGCTTTGCATGTCCATCTTTCTAAGGATGGAAGACTTGTGCCTAATCCTTTCTGAAAGGGCTTCTAAAAGTTCATTGTAAACTGAGCACCATGATATAAAATGATGGACAATAGGTTCCTATACACTCTGAAGATTTCTTGGATATACAACTTGGCATAATCCTCTACTGAATATGTAGTCTTCATTGGCAATAGGTGAGCCAACTTGGTAAGTCGATCTACAATCACCCAATCAGATCATGCTTTCAAAATGAGTGAGATAATACTATTATAAAGTCCATATTTACAATCTCCCGTCAAGAGTATGTGTATTCTGTGGTACAACACTAGGCTTTCTGCCGCTCGACTTTCACTTGTTGACAATTTTGACACTTAGCCACAAAATCTGCTATGTTCTTTTTCATATCGTCCACCAATAAATCTCCTTAAGATCACGATACATCTTTGTGGAACCCGGATGAATAGAATACCTGGAATTGTGGGCTTCTGACATAATTCGCTCTTTGAGCTCATCTACGTCTGGAACGCATAGTCTGCCTCTGTACCTCAGAGTACCATCATCTCCCCCTTATTCAAAACCTATCATTTTATGCTTGTGAATCCCCTCTTTTTACTGCAACAAGTAAGAGTCATCAAACTGTTTCTCCTTCACTTCGGCTACTAAGGAGGAACAAGTCCTGTTCTTGACAATAATTCCACCATCTTCAGAATCCGAAAGCCAAACTCCTTGCTTGGCTAAGCGGTGAACTTATTTCACCATAGTTCTCTTATCTGCCCCAATCATGAGCTATACTTCCCATACTTGATTATCAGTTTAAGGTACTTCCTGAAAACATTTACAGCATTGTTGTGACCTAAGTATTTGACCAATACTCTGAATATTAGAGTCTCGTGCAACGACACTACCCCCATGATACATAATTGGGCCTGATTTGATGGTTTTTATATCCCATGCTAACTATGTGTGTTTCAAATCTCCAACTGGACTAACCGGCGATTTTCATATCTCTCCCTTAGACCAAAGGTTAAGGTCTTGTACTTGTAGATCCTTCTCTTTTGTTGGGATCCGAATAACATTCTTTATCTTCTGCAACTCTTTTCACTTTACGTCAATGACCACTCATCTTCCGACTTACTGCTGAGCAATCTTCCTTACTAAGAAAAACTAATTTACTTACATAAATGGAAAGCTAATGTATTCACAACTATGATATACAATCTTAATGATTTAACTCTTCCCACACTGTCAATCTTGGGAAAACCCCTTTTCGATAACTCTTAAAGGGTATTCTTCTGTAGTTTACTCTCTTACTGCTAGCTGATTTTTTTTCCATTATCATTGTACTTCGGGTTTAACTTAAACTCTTTAGGGTTCTAACACTTGTTCAGTATTTCAAACTATCATCCACTCACTAGAGTTAACCTGGATAAGTGAATCAAATTGTGCCTCTACTAGCTCTGCTGAAATTGCTAATTTATTGTATCTGCTCAAAACTTACTTACTATTCTTCTACTAACCATCTGCTAGTATCATATTTTCTTGTTCTACTTTGAATAACTAAATTAAATAAGGTTATTCCTAACTTCCCTCAACATCTGACCCTATTCTACAATCGCATACTATCCTTTTTTTTTTCTGTGTACATGGTTCACACTTAGGGAAAGTTCATCTATCTTAAACGAAATTGGAATATCTAACCCCCAAACTTTCTATACAACTCAAAATCATATCATATTATAAACATTCGGGGGTAAGCACTTAGTCCCATAACCTAAGGGGGAACTGCCATATCTTTTATCTCATAATAATAGCTGCTTTATATAGAAACTTTCTAACGTGGTACTTTCTAATTTTGATTTGACTAAATTTGAACAACTTAAAATCATTCCCTGAATTCAATATCGGCTACTCTTGGTTCTCATTTCGTATATCATGTCTTCTAGTCATATGCATGTGTTGTACGAAACACATCTTTGGTAATAACAAACATTTCTGACTCCTAGGTTTTGCCCTTAGGCTCTTTTCTGTTCAAAATTATACTGATCAATCTATGTCCGCTGCGGTTAGATTCTTAACTTGTTACACTGTGGGATTTGGCATCTGAACTATCATCATCCAATCTGTGGCTCCATTTTCAAGAATTAAAATAAACTTGATCCGTGAGGTAAAATACCTACGGATATACTACCATACACAAACTTGTCTTTCAAAGTATACCATTATCTAATAAATCACTTCCTGCACCATATAGTGAGTCTTGGGTCTTAATCCGGACCTTAAACATGCAAAGCTTACGCTATAATCACTGTTACTCACATTTTCTTTTAGCACCCATATGCATCACTGTATACTCACCAGTCACCAGAATTTTGATACACTGAAAATTGGAGATCTGCTAACTAAATAACTGATAACTAGCTTACTGAATAACCATAAACTTGCTAACTGAAAGACCGTATAACTGGTAACTGAGATAAACTGATAACCATAAAACATTATAACTGCTTTTGTACTTTCTGATAAGGTTATGCTTAAAAATTTTTTTTTACTACTATCAATTGCATCCCACTTTCAACATCCTCCCAGGTCTCATTCAACCTGTACTCCAAAACTATACCCCAATGAGCAATCTTCCTCTCTAGAAACTTGGGCTTTTCCTACGCGTCGCTTGGGAATCCAATACGTTTGGAATTCGATAGGAAGAGAAGATTACCTATTTCTCTAAGCTTCATGACACGATCTAGAGTAGAAAGAAATGAGACAATCTTGGATGTCTTGGTAGTTAACCATTTATATGAGTGGTCGGCACACACATATAAAGGAAACTCCACTGGACACGGCTTCATAGACTCTCTAGGACTCTTGAACCTAGAACTCTGATACCAAGATTTGTCACGCCCCGAACTTGGGCCTGGACGTAACACAACACTCGGTGCTTAACTACATGTGACCGAGCGAACCAACTGGCGGGATGAATAACATGTGATATCATAACACACTAAATGCGGAAGATAAACTAACACATGTTGATATACTGAAAGTCTGAATGATAAAATTCAAAGTGTGGAAACACTAATACAAGTATGAAACATATCTGTAGCCAATATTTCTTAACATGAAAAGCTTGTGACTCTGCCTAACTGTTACTCTAGTCTATGAATCCCCTAATAAAGTACTAAAAACACTGACTGTCAGAAAGTACTGAAGACTGTAAGGTAATGATAATGCTCCGAAAAAACTGGGGATCACCAAATAGCTGGTACGAGAATCCTAGCGCTCTGAATCGTCAACCTGTAAATCATTACTTGCATCGTGAGATGCAGGCCCCGAGCAAAAAGGACGTCAGTACATTTGAATTGCATTGGTATGTAAAGCAACTGAAAGTAAGAATTATAGATGCTGAAACTGAAACTAAGCTGATAACTGAGAATTGATAATTAATAATTGAAATGATAACTATTGAAACTGAAACTGAAATGATAACTGATAACTGATAACTGAACCGATAAGTGGTAACTGAAATGATAATTGATAACTAAAATGATAACTAATAGTTGAACTGAACAAATGAAGTAAGGATAGAATACTCCCTCTTCTGAATGATGAACAATGTGTTCATCTCAATAAGCTACGGCCTCGGGCCCAATATATATGTGCACAAGCTACGGCCTCAGGCCCAAATATACGTATACATAACTATGGTCTCACGCCCCAAAATGCATAAAGCATAAACAACGGCCTCAGGCCCAAACATGCATAAAGCATAAACTACGGCCTCAGGCCCAAGTATGCATAAAGCATATAAACTACGGCCTTAGGCCCAAATATAGGTGTTCAACATTCAGGAACATAGAATCATACTGAAATACATGATGCTAAAATACTGAACCATACTGAGTTACATGAATGCTGAATAGAGCTAGACTGATATGTATTCATGAACTGATTATGAAAATTGAAACTTCAACTGTTTATGACATACTGAGTACTCTAGAATGAGACTCATGGGCATCAAGCCCAAGTCTATATTGATTACGCACTGATTTCACAACGTTCAGAATGAAAGTCATGAACGAGTTACGAAGCTAGAGAATAGAAGTTCTGCAACTATTCAAGGAACTAGGCTTAACTATGTTTTTGAGGCAATTAGTAACGTGGTAAAAGAAATATAGTTTAGGGAGAATCATTAACATTCCCAAACATAGAGAGTTAGCCTCACATACCTTAACTTCCTGCTCTTGAGCGTAATACAATGTTTGTCAACCCTTTCAACTTTAATCTATAGCAATATAAGTCAAAGGGATTCCATTAGCTATGATACTCATGTTTTGGTCACTTAAGTATTTTATCAAACACTTGTTGAGAATAAAGCTTCATAGTCCTTATTAATGGTGTTTCTACACCCAATAACCATTCTCGTGCCCCTAGATAAATTCTAAAGTTTCAAATAGTTATAATCAACATCATTCTTCATCACCCATAAGGTAAACAAAACCCTTAACCAATAGTCAACAATCAACAACCCAAACCTATAATCCGTTCATGCTTTTCTATCAAACCCATCAACTCATATCTTATGAACTAGAGTCTATAATCATTAATCCAATTCTAGAATCAATTAGAGGGTGAAGACATTACCTTTTTGAAGTTCAATCCCGTTGAATTCGAGTTCTAGGGTTCCTTCTCTCGACAATAATGGCCCAATCAAATATCTAATGATAAGGAGGGTTTACTGATAAGTTAGAATTGTAGCATGATTATACCCCTACTTGCTATTGCTTTTGTTATGAATTGCCACAAAATAACCCCAAAATCCTTACAAGTTGCGCTTGATTGCAGGTTTGAGCGACAAGATGCAAATGTCAAAGATCGGCTCAAAACGGAGTGAAACCTGCCAACCTGCCAAGTGTCAAAGACCAATTGAAGTGGGGAACAAGAAGACCTAGCGCGAACCGCACTGATTTGCCACGCGGCCGCGCTAGGAGATTCAGAGACTGGGTCATTCAAAGGGCAATCTGCGCGGTCCGCGCTCCTTTTTACGCGGTCAGCATAGATGAGATTCAGAGAGATGGTATTTTTGCCAAAGTACTGCCACGCGGCCGCGCGCCCTATTTACGCGGTCCGCGCCCGTCCTGAAACGCGGCCGCACTCCATTTCTGCGCGGTCCGCGGTCCCAACTTCAGAGAATAGAGTTCAAAGAGTCCAAGAGCCAACACGGTCGCGCTCCCTTTTTGCGCGGTCCGCGCCTACCCCGCAGGGGCATTTTTGTCCAGATTTTCTAGCTCGGTATAAATAGATCTTTTTGACATTTTTAGGTTAGGTTTTAACTACTGAACGAGAGTTGTGCTCGTGAGAAGTATTTTGTAGCCTAATTTGGCAATTTTACTCTTGAATATCATAGATTTTAAGTAGTAATCAATTATTATGTTCATTTCATCATCTATTTCTACTGTTTCTTCTTTAATTATGTCTAGCTAAACCCATTAGCTAGGGTTGTGGCTCAACCCTAGTGTGGGTAGTTAATGGGTGTTGCATTCTAGGGTGAGATTGAGATTGGGNAACAGTTCGAGTTTCTCTGTTTCTCTGTTCTGTGCTCAATTGTTAGAGCATCTGGAGTCGTTTGGAGTTTATTGGGGTTGTTGCTGGGTGATTCTGACTGTTGAATGTGATCTGTGACTTCCTAAGGTTGATTTCAAGTAGATTTAAGGTGTTTGATTGATTTTACATCTGCCTGGGCACTTTGATATTGGTTTGGATTTAAATTTGGTCCTATTTGATGCTGTTGAACTTCGATCTGCTGCACTGTTGCTGATCTCTATCTTCTCTCTTGTAATCATACATTTCCAGGTACTCATCTCAATTGCTTTGATGTAGCTGTCAAAAATGGAAAATGAGATAAAGCATGGCTCACGTTTTCTGTTTCGTGATTCGCACTCGTTTGAATGCTGTATATCAATAACTAGACATTGCTAGTTAGTGTATGCTTGTTTGATACAGTTTAGGCCAGACTTGTAATAATATGGACTTTGAAGTCTGAACTGTACTAGACTGTAATTCTGAATTTGTATTCATTTGTTCTGGAGCAGTATCCTAATGTAGTGTAGTTGGATCTCCATGTTAGCTAAAATCAGTACATTAGCAGGTTTATCCTCAAATTGAAGTTCAGTTTAGTGTAGTAGAATTAATATCGTAGCCGAGATAGACACAACTGGAGTAAAATTAGATTGAACTGCGACGACAACTCGTTTTTAATTTACAGCTTAATGTCTCATTCGAAAATCAATAATCACACCTTTGTATAATTTGGTTTATTTGGATGTCAGTAGGTCCTCTAGTGTAACTGTTTAAATCACGATTCAATGCAAATGTCATACTGACTGTCTCATACTCCTTCAATTATTAGCGTTTTGGTTTAATTCATGTGGAACAACTTTTAAATTTGTGTTGCTTTAAGTGTATTACTGAAATTAGAATCCCATTGGGGAATTAGGCGTCAAGTTGGCTATGAAGATCTGAGGTCTCCAAACGGCCTGGGCCACATCCAGCAGCAGGCTGATTTTGTAGTATAGACCTGGGGGTAATTTCCCCTCGTTGGGCTTATCTTGGAGCCCAATGGTTGGACTGTGGTGCAGAATTGCCATTTGGTCCAATAATGAATTAAGTAGGACTTTTTCCTCCATTATTAGAGACAAACAAAAATAGAAAATCATAGTTGCTTTTAGACTTGCCCTTTGAAAATAAAATGAGATGAGCCTTGCCAAATAAAAATACAAAGTCGCGGGGCCCTTTTTAAATGTATAAAATACTCAGAATTCGGGAAGGGCCGTTTAGCGAATTTCACGGCCTTCCCCAAAGATAATAACTCGTTAGTCACTTTAGGCGCATTTTAATAATCTTACCTTCTTAATTACAAATTCAAATCTCAACAGAGTCGAAATGTGTTAACAATGACGGGTGCACTGGTGCGACGTGGTTCAAGACGCATTTTTACGACGTTGCAATTCTTAAAAATAAAAATAAAAGCGGTTTATTAATAAAAGGCACATAGGGTAGAACATGTTTTAAANAATCACAAAATTGCATGGACCCTCGTTTAATTGCGGTTATTAAAAATATTTTAGAAATTCGGGACGTGCCATTTAGCGAATTTTCATGGCCTCCCGCAAAGTTAACAAGACGCTAGCCACTTTAGGCACGCTTTTTAATAATTTTACCTTCTTAACTACGGGTGTGCATTTCATGCGACCCAAATTCAAATCCCAAAACGCTGAATAAGATGTGTCAAGGATCCGGGTGCATTTCATGTGACGTGATCTAAAAATACACTCTTAAACGACGTTCACTTTCATAAAAACTAGCTAAAAGCGGTTAAACAATTCTAAAATTGCAATAGGATAACATGTATTAAAATCAGACTTTAGCCAAATATAGCAGTTGAGCGACCGTGCTAGAACCACGGAACTCGGGAGTGCCTAACCCCTTCTCCCGGGTTAACAGAATTCCTTACCCGGATTTTTGGTTCGCGACTGTTAAACAGAGTCAAACCTTTTTCCTCGATTCGGGATTCAAACCGGTGACTTGGGACACCATAAATCTCCCAAGTGGCGACTCTGAATCTCTTAATAAAATGAATCCCGTTTCGATTGTCCTTTAATTGGAAAAACTCCTTTTATTATACCCTTCGCGGGGCGTAGTGGCGAAAAAGGAGGTGTGACAAGGTACACATGGCTCTAAACGGAAATGACCCTCTTGGCAATGCCTTGGCGGGGGAGGAGGTTGAAGATGTTGAGCAAGATGAGCTTCAGGTACCTCAAGTACCACGGAGAGGTAGAAATGCCAATGCTAATCCAAATGACCAAGTCCCAGACCCTCCTCCGCCACGCCAAGAGTGGCCCCAAGAGTTCTTCCAAACCAGGGTTATGCTAGTGCCATCGTTCCTCCTCGAATCCGAGCGGGGAACTTTCAAATCACAAATGTCATGTTGACCTTGCTCGAGCAAAGGGGATATTTTACGGGCGCCTCCGACCAAAATGCATACAAGCACTTGAAGGGGTTCGTAGATACTTGCTGGGGCAGCAAACAAACAAACGTGTCAGAGGATGCGTTGCGATTGAGGCTTTTCCCGTTTTCTCTTCGGGGCAAAGCGCTGGACTGGTTAGAAAGGTTACCAAATCATTCTATCACCACATGGGATGAATTGGCGGACAAATTTATTGCCAAGTTCTTTTCTCCAAGTCATATGGCGGCTCTTCGGGACGATATTCTAGCCTTCAAGCAAATGCCAACGGAACCATTGCATGAGATCTGGGAGCGATATAGAACAATGGTGAAGGAGTGCCCTAACAACGACATGACTGAGGCGATGATCCAGCAGACTTTCTATAGGGGCATCAACACCACGAATCAGTGCATTGTGAACCAATTGGCCGGTGGGAACTTTATGAAACTTTCTTACCAAGAGGCATGTGACGTACTTGATGAAATGGCTGACACCTCTTCGGCATGGCAAAGCCGAGCGAATGTACCCCAAGGTGACCCCACGGTCATCCATTTGCACAAGGAGTTGAGTGATCATGGCCAAGCTATTGCCGAACTTACAACAACAATGAATCAGTTGGCGAAGGCGCAATTGCAACAAGTACAAAACCCGCGCCAAGTCAATGCAATGGAGAATGTTTCTATGCTAAAAAGGAGGCAAAGAGGGTAACAACAACCTCAAGGTAATGGTGAGCAGTTTGACAACAACAATGATGGTGGTGGTTATTCGAACGAGTGTTTTGATGATCAAAGTGAGGAATGCCAATATGTCAATAACTATCAAGGAAATAGAGGAAATCAAGGGAATCAACAATGGTGCCCCCAAGGCAATTGGGGAAATCAACAAGGAGGCGACAATTGGAATAACAATAATCAACAACAAGGTGGTAACAATTGGAACAATAACAATCAGAACAACAATTGGGGTAATCAAGGTAATAACCAAGGCAATTGGAATGGGAACAACAACAATTGGAACAACAACAATAGCAATCAAGGAGGGTGGAATAATGGTGGTAGGGGGCAAGGCTTTCAAAGGCCCCCCATGTTCCAACAACCAAACAATCCACCCCCCTTTCAGTCACAAGGGCCTAGTTCTTCTGGAAGTGATATGGGACGGATAAAGATGATGTTCGAGCAGATGATGAAAAAGAACCAAGATTCTGACGCACAATTGGCTTCACATAACACGTCTATCCGGAACCTAGAAGTGCAAATAGGACAAATCTCTCAAGCTTTAAATACCCGACCAAAAGGTGCGCTACCAAGTGATACGGTAGTGAACCCGAAGGGGGGTAACAATCATGTGATGGATGTTACAACTAGGAGTGGAAGAGGTGGTGATGTGCATGCCTCGGTTGAGAATCAAGTTGTGAATGATGAAATTGAGTTGCATGATGATGATGCACCTTTGAATGTTGACAATGTGGTTGAACCAATAGTGACAAATGATGTGCGGATTGATATTGATGATGAGGCCGGGGTAGACACTCAAGATACCGTGAACCCGTCTAGGGAACACATTATTGATATACCCGAGCCGGCGGTGCCCAAGGCCAAGGCAACTTGCCTAGACCACCTCCACCATATCCTCAGCGGTTAGCAAAGCAAAAGAACGACAATCAGTTCAAGAAATTCATAGACATGATGAAGAGCCTCAAAATCAATGTTCCTTTAGTGGAGGCACTTGAACAAATGCCTGGGTACGCAAAATTTATGAAGGATTTAGTCACCAAGAAGCGTTCTATGGAGTGTTAAAAAATAAAGATGACGCACCAAGTTAGTGCGATTGTGCATTCTATGGCCCCGAAACTAGAAGACCCTGGAGCTTTCACTATTCCTTGCACTATCGGAAGTGCGGACTTTGCTAAGGCGCTATGTGACTTGGGGGCTAGCATTAATCTGATGCCGTACTCAGTCTTCAAGACTTTGGGAATTGGGTAACCTAGGCCAACCTCAATGAGACTTCAAATGGCGGACCGGTCGATGAAGAGGCCTTTAGGTATAATCGACGATGTGCTTGTCCGGGTGGACAAATTTATTGGATTGCGAAGTGGATTTCGAAATGCCTATTATTCTTGGAAGATCTTTCCTAGCTACGGGGAAGGCATTGGTTGATGTAGAAGCAGGGGAGTTAACATTCCGTGTGGGTGATGAGAAGGTGGTATTTCATGTGTGCAAGTCAATGAGGCAACCCAATAGTACGGAGGTGTGTTCATTTGTGGACATTGTCACAGCGGTGATAGTGGATGACACAAGTGCTTTGATTAATGTTGAAGATCCTCTTGAAGCCGTGCTTCTTAACATGGATGCCAATGATGATGCCGGTAGAGTGGAGTGCGTGAATGCATTGCATGGAATGGGTTCATATTCATATCATCCTAGGAAACTATCTTTGGATCTTGAAAATCGCAAAACTCCGCCAACCAAGCCATCAATTGAGGAGCCACCGGTGTTGGAGTTGAAACCACTTCCTCCACACCTCAGGTATGAATTCTTGGGCTCTAATCTTCCAGTTATTCGTTCTTCTTGCCTTACTAACTTGCAGGTTGAGGCCACTGTGGAGGTGCTTCAAAAGCAAAAAAGGGCAATAGGATGGACTTTGGCGGACATCAGGGAATAAGCCCCGCATTTTGCATGCATAAGATCATCTTGGAGGAGGATGCACGGCCATCTCTTGAACATCAAAGGAGAATCAACGAGGTGATGCAAGAAGTAGTAAAAAAAGAGGTTATCAAGTGGCTTGACGCCGGTATGGTTTACCCGATCTCGGACAGTTCATGGACCTCTCCGGTCCAATGTGTGCCAAAGAAGGGTGGAATAACGGTAGTGACCAATGCCTCACAGAGTGGTCCAGATTCCTTGGGGGAGGATTTGGCAATTTGGGTTCAATCGGATTCAGCATGCCCAACTGTCTCAATCTGTGGTACAGGCTAGTGTAAGATTCACCCAAGGGAGTGAAAGTCTTCTTCTTTTGCAACCTATCATTCTTAAATGCGGGATTGGGTCGAAAACCGGTTCCAGCGGGATTTCTGTTAGTTCTTGGGGGTGGGTAGGTGTTTTGAGATGAGTAAGTATTTTGTGGGGTGGGTGCGCACCATTGCGCATGAGTAGGAGGTTAGGGGTATGTTTGGGCATGGTGGACAGAGAAATGGGGAACAAGAGGTGGGTAATAATGCTGCGGTGGGCCATATGGGGTATGTGGGTAGGTTTGGGGGTGAGGGCGAGGTTGGTGATAATAGGGCGATGGACCTCTGGACCAAGCTCTCGATTCCACTACTGCAACCTCTTCTTTCTTCTTCTTTCCCAATACGCCTCCAGTGCCGCTCTGAATAGCCTGAGTAGTTGCTTTGATTGCTGAAT
>NW_017670967.1:245521-393764 GCF_001879085.1 Nicotiana attenuata
GGTGCTAGGCCAAAGGATCAACAAAATGTTCCATCCTGTGTATTATGCTAGCAAGACGATGAATGAGGCCCAAAGAAACTACACAGTGACGGAAAAGGAGCTATTGGCTATTGTGTTCGCGATGGAGAAATTTCGACCTTACCTTATGGGAGCAAAGGTGATCATACACATGGACCATGCAGCCCTCCGGTATTTCATGACTAAGAAGGATTCGAAAGCAAGATTGATGAGGTGGGTGCTACTCCTTCAGGAATTTGATTTAGAGATTGTGGATAGAAAGGGAAGCGAGAATCAAGTTGCAGACCATTTGTCCCGATTAGAGGAAGAGGGGAAACCAAGTGATGGTATTGAGATTAATGATAGGTTCCCTGACGAGCAGCTTCTTTCGGTTTCTATGTGTAAAATGCCATGGTTCGCGGACATCGCCAACTTCATTGTGACTGGTAACGTCCCGTGTGAGCTCTCTTCTAACCAAAGGAAGAAACTCAAGCGGGATAGCTTGGATTTCTATTGGGATGATCCGTATTTGTTTAGAATTTGCACGGATGGAGTGATAAGAAGATGTGTACCGGAAAGTGAACAAATGAGCAAAAGTTTTGAGTTGCGAATTCTATTGGCCGACGCTGTTCAAGGATGCTAGTGAATTGGTGAAGAGATGTGATGCATGTCAAAGAGCCAGCGGTATTTCCAAGAAGGATGAGATGCCCCTCAATACAATTCTCGAGGTGGATATTTTTGATGTTTGGGGCATCGATTTCATGGGTCCGTTCGTGAACTCTTGTGGTAACACTTACATTCTCGTGGCGGTGGACTATGTCTCAAAGTGGGTGGAAGCCGTGGCTCTACCCAACAATGAAGCCCGAAGTGTTGTAGCATTTTTGGAAAAGAGTATCTTTACGAGGTTTGGTACTCCTCGGGCCATTATTAGTGATGGGGGGTCCCATTTTTGCAACAAGGCTTTCGACTCATTGCTTGCTAAGTATGGAGTTAACCACAAAGTGACCACCCCCTATCATCCACAAGCTAGCGGACAAGTGGAAGTCTCAAATCGGGAGATAAAGAGTATTTTATCCAAAACGGTGAATGCTAATAGGACCGATTGGTCGAAGAAATTGGATGATGCTCTTTGGGCTTATTGGACGGCTTACAAGACTCCAATTGGTATGTCTCCGTATCGGTTGGTGTTTGGTAAAGCTTTCCATCTTCCGGTGGAACTTGAGCACAAGGCTATGTGGGCATTGAGGAAGTTGAACTTGGAATGGGATGTTGCAGCCAACCTTCTAGTGGAGCAATTGAATGAACTTGATGAGTTTAGATTTCACGCTTACTCCAGCTCGTCCTTGTATAAGGACAAGATGAAGTACCTCCATGACAAGTATGCTCAGGGTAAAAGAATTCAAGGTGGGTTACATGGTTCTTCTTTTCAACTCCCGGTTGAGGTTATTCCCGGGAAAGCTCAAGTCTAGGTGGAGTGGTCCATTTGAAGTTGTTGGGATGACCCCATTTGGTGTTATTGATCTCAAGAACAAAAATGGTGAAGTTTTCCAAGTCAATGGGCATCGTGTGAAGCATTACTTGGGGAAGATTGATGACAGCCACGTGGTGGCACTCCTTCATATAAAGTGATATTATGGTAAAATGCGTCGTCCCGCGACGTTAAATCAGGCGCTTCTTGGGAGGCAACCCATGTCTTTTTCTTTCTTTTTATTTTTCCGTTGTAGATTAGGATTTTTCAACTCATGGTTTGTGAGATGTTGCAGGGTTGATGTTGGACCAGTGCAGGACAAAAGTAGCAAAAATTTTAAGGTCTCTGAAGTTTGCCTACGCGGCCGCGCACCAAAACAGTGCGGTCCGCGTAGGCTGGTGAAATGGGAGCTGAGTCTCTGAAGCCAGCTACGCGGTCCGCGTGACATTTTTGTGCGATCCGCGCAGGAGAAGCCCAAATTACATGCTCTCTGAAGTTTCCCTCGCGGCCGCATGAAAAAACAGCGCGGTCCGCGTGGGTTGTTCAGGAAATTAAGGATGCTGGAAATCCAGCGCGGTCCGCGGCCATTTCTGCGCGGTCGCGCTGGTGGGTAAGTAATGGGTCCCACAGTGTTTTCTATAAATAGAGACCTAGGCTTCATTTTAACCTTTTCGCCAATTTTCTACCTGAGCTCTCAATTTTCACTGTGCATCAAAAGAACTTGCTTTAAGTAGTTAAAACTTTCACAACCCCTGGTAACATTCCTCACTAATCTCATTCATAGTTTATTTTTTTTATTTGCTTCCTATTAGTATACCTTCTTATTTTCTTCTTTCTCTCTTAGTTTTACTTGTTAGGGTAGACTTTGTTTGTTTATGTGAAACAATGGGCATGAATTCTTGATTAGTAACTGAGTAGGGACAATTAGGACCCATAATTTGAACAAAGAATTGGACTTAAATGAAAATCCCCATACTCAATTAATTGTCTGCCCTACGCGGCCGCGCGTCCTTTCTGCGCGGTCCGCACCAGCCTAGCGCGGCCGCGGTCCAAATCAGTGCGAACCGCGTTGGTAAGATTCAGAGAGGGGTTTCACTGGAACATCTTAAGCGCGGTCCGCGCTCCACTTTTACGCGGTCCGCGCTACCCCAGCGCGTCCGCGTGGCACTTTTGCGCGGTCCGCGCCCCATTCTGCAACCCTGTTTCTAAACCATGCATTCAACTGTAGCATCCAATTCACTGCATATGCTTCAACTAACAATGTTAGACTTTTCTTTGCATATCATGGTTAAGCAACGAGGAGGAAAAGAACAACTACCCGGGAGGGGTGGTTCCTCCGGAGGGGGAAGAGGAAAGCGGGTTGTTAAACTCACTCCCCAGGCTCGGGAGAATATAAAAAAGACCCGCAAGATAATACGGGAAGCTGATAAAGCTTGCAATGAAAGAAGAGGTTCGTCCTTAGTTGGCCCAGCACATGGCAGCCGAGGGCACTGTCCCAGTTTGGTTGAAAGTAGGGGAGAAGATTCTGAGAAACACGTTCAGTTTTGAAGCAAAGGGTTGGTTGACCTTCGTGTGTAGTAGGCTTGATCCCTCCACTCATGATCACACAGTTCCTATTCCCTGTGCGGTGTTAGTGGCATCTATTATGGCTGGTTTTCCTCTGAATGTGGGCAACATCATGTCAAGGGTGATTTCTACGGTCGGGCAGGAGACCAACACAAACTACCCCTTCCCGAACACTCTTTCCCTGTACTTTAGAGAATTGAAGGTGAAAAAGAAGAGGTTTGATGTCAAGGTAGATCCGGTGGCCCCCTACTCATGGTACAGTCAGTTGGGTCCCGACAACCCAAAGAGGTCCAAAAAGCCTCAGGCATCCACTTCCACCGCACCTGGCCAGTCTGAGGAGCCAGTGGTTATTGAGCAGTCCACTGAGCTTTCCACCATCCCTGCTACCAGTGAGACATTGCCTCAGGGTCCTTCCACTATTGCTGGTCCATCTACTGCAGCGGACCCGGATGTCCCTTCATCGAAGACTCACCGGTTCACGGCCCACCAGCTTGCTCAGTCTCTAGCCAGTTTGAACAACTGGATGTCAGCTGTGACATCCAAGTTGTCAAACTTGGCCACTATAGTTCAGGCACAGTCAGCCCCTGCCACAGTTGAGATCCCTCCTTCCATTGAGGAGACACTGAAGAAGATCCTGGCCAACCAGGAAAAGATGATGGAGAAACAGGATGCCTTGGCTAAGGCAGTTGGGGCACACAGCACCGCATTGGGTAAACTGGCTAGGGAGCACAGGAAGTTGAGCAAGCAAAAGGCTTCCAAGGAGTCAGTGACAAAGTTGAGGGAGGATGTGGATAAGCTCTTGGCGGATCAGATGCCACTTGACTTACTCTTCAGGGACCCAGCTGTAGATCCAGCAGCAGTTCAGCCACAGCAGGAGGAGACTCCCAGGCCGAGGAAGAAGAAGAAACTCCCTAGCACTGAGAGAGTTGTGATAGAGGTGGCCCAGGTTCAGGAGGGTACATCCAGTGTTCCACCGGTGGTTTAGCCTGTCCTTGATCCGGCTCATGTCCCAGCAGCAGAGCAGCAGCAGGTCGGAGACCAGTCTGAGGTCCCGGCTACTACAGAGGATCCGGGGATGACAGGAGACCCCACGCATGTGGACCAGGCTTGAGGGGCCTTTCTATATCCTTTTTCTCTGTTTTTATGCTTATTTTGGTAGTTGGCATTGGGGACAATGCCAACTCTTATTCGTGGGGGTGCGCCCTACCATTTTGATTCTGATACACTGGATGACTGTATATATTTATTTCATTTCTAGTCTATGTTTTGGATTGTTTTGGATTTTTAAATAGTTGGCCTGTATATAACCTTTGACTTTGGCTACTTTTAGACTCTTATGTATATATTCATCCCGTTGTATATTCTACTCCCCATTGTACATATTCATTTGTTTTTTTTTCTATTTTCGTTCAAATTTTTCGATTTTAGCCTAGTAGTGAGGCTCGCAGCCTTTTGTTTTAGTTTTGATGTTTTCAATAAGCCCTTGGTTTTCTTAATGCCACGGTTCTTTCCAAGGGTAGTGTGTTGTGCGAACCGGGTGGCTCATCCCAATGATAGATGGCGTGACAACCTTCTTAAGGGTTTGAGTCCGTTTTTGATTTTTCTTCTTTTGATTTTCAATATTTCATAGTTAAGAGGACCTCAGGCAGGCTTCACTTTGGCCTAACACATTTGCCTTTGATCCCATGGTCAAAGACATAATGTTGTGTTTAGGATGGTGAAAATTGTGGCCATGAGACTCTTGTGTTGACCAAACAATCATCATATGGTCGTGTGGGGCCATTGTGCGCTTGAATTGGAACTAAGGTCGTTGTGGGCTCTCAACTCGATGTCTTTAGCAATCCTTGAGTGTGTGTGGTGAGAATTCGAATTGTGAGTCTAAGCTCTAAGCCAATGGTCTAGAACTTGCCCTGAATGTTTGTTCTGGTGAAATCATAGGTAAAACTTGACTTGAGAAGTGAATATAGGCCCTCCTTGATCCGAACTTCCAAATTTGAACAATTTCCATGACCTACCAATGAAATGATCCCTAGTTCAACCCTTTTGATCCTTAAACTTTCTTCTTTCATGAACCAAAGCTACAAGCCTATACCCGTTCTCAATGAGACCCCCTCTTGGCACCCAAATCTTCCCTTGAGTAATGAAAAATATCTATGTTTGGGCGGGAGAGACAAGAAAGGCATCAATGTGGTAAAGAGGCACAAAAGCAAAAGAAAAGGGAGGCAATAAAGAAATACAAAAGTGAATAAGAACCAAAAAAGGGGATTCAAAGAAAACAAAAGTGAAAAAAAAAAGGTTGTGTAAAAGTAGAAAAAGGAGAAAGGTTTGAATTGCAAAAGAAAGAGTGACAATGTATCTCTCTAACCCCTTGAAGAAGTGAAATACTCAAATGAGTCAAAAAGTATGCCAAAATGAATCAAAAGAAGTGCTGAAGGGAAGATTGAACCTAACTGAACAAAAACATGTCCTACCTTTACCCAAAAGCCTTCACAATGACTCCTCAAAAGCCCTATATGATCTTGAGTTGAGGGAAGCTTAAATTAGTGGATACTTACATAAGGGGCAAGCATATGGTACCTAAAGCTGGACTTATGACCTTCTTTGTGAGAGAAATGAGTGAAAAATCCATCAACCTCAGGTTGTGTGTCATTACTCTAAAAGGTGAGGTTCGCTTAGGGAGAGTTGAGGATGTGTGAGTTTGGGTTCCACAATGACCAAGGTATTTGAGAAAAGCTCCTTGATGAAATGAGTCAACCCTTGATGCTCTTGTGTCACATTTGATCCATAGTTCTTAAAAGTTTAAAAATGTGTTAATGATGCATTCGTATTGAGGGAAATTGTTAGTCCCAATTGATGCGTGATGAGGCTTCCTTAGGATAAGCTGGAATTACTTGGATGTTTCCTTTTGAGGGGTGGGTCTTATTTTATTTGCTTGAGGACAAGCAAAGGTTTAAGTTTGGGGGAGTTGATAATTGTGATTTTAACAGGTTTAATGCCCATACTTGCCTATGCTTTATGTATGAATTGTCATAAAATAGACCCAGAATGCTTACAAAGTGCGCTTGATTGCAGGTTTGAGCGACAAGATGACAAAAGTCAAAAATTGGCTCGAAACGGAGTGAAACCTGCTCAAGTGTCAAAAATCATTGAAGTGGGGACAAGAGGACCTAGCGCGGATCGCACTGTTTTGCTGCGCAGCCGCGCTAGGAGATTCAGAGAATATACATTTCAAGGGTAACCATGCGCGGTCCGCACTCCTTTCTACGCGGTCAGCGCTTGTGTCCACGCGGTCCGCGCCCATTAGCCTGCACGGCCGCGCTACCTGTGTGCGCGGTCCGCGTCCCCAGCTTCAGAAGTGAGTGATCGAAGACCAAGACCCCTACGTGGCCGCGCTGCATTTCTGCGCGGTCTGCGCTAGCCCCGCAGGGGTATTTTAATCCAGTTTTTCTAGCCTAGTATAAATAGAATATTTTATTATTTTTAGGTTAAGCATTAGATATCAGATAGCAGCTGCACTCGTGAGACTCATGTTTTAGCCTATTGGGTATTTTCATCTTGTTTTATCGTGGATTCTTGTAGATTAACATTCTAGTTAATTAATATGTTGATTTTATCTACTACTTCAATTTCTGTTGCTATTATGTCTAGCTAAACCCATTAGCTAGGGTTGTGGCTCAACCCTAGTGTGGGTAATTAATGGGTGTGATTGTTTAATGGTTGAATGATGTTGGGTGTTTGCTATTTGGGTTAATTTTATGATTTAACTAAGATTTGGTGGTTGCAAACACTAAGTCTAGCTTAGTGGGTCTTGACTCTTCTTGAGAAAGAGTGTCTATGACTCCAAAATTAACCCAAGAAGGAATTGGGATGGACCCATGAGAATGGTAGTCCCAATTAACGGGTTAAACCTCGAGAGAGTAATTACCCAACTTGAACCCTAAGGTGCTTGGGCTTATTGGCCTACCCAATTGGTCTCGAGAGAGTCAATTGGGCAAAATCACTCCTTCTACCGAGAGGTGTGAGAGTGAGTGCAATCGTGCAACGGTTATAGCATAAGCCCCATAATCATCATTCTTGTATTAGGAATCTCTACCCGTTAGTTGACCACCTAGGTAAATGCCACGACCCTAGTGTCTTTCTCTATCTTGCATACAACCTAGAATTAATATCTTAGCATAATTTAGTTATAATTAGTAGTTGTTAAATTGTAGTTGATAATCATAAAATCCCAAAAATGTTAGAAGATCAATTAGAAGCAAACATGCATTTCTAGGCTAAGCAATTATCCAACTCCCTTTCTAGCTCCCTGTGGAAATTGACCCCGATACCACTATTGGGTAAAAGTATTAGCGCCCACTCTTCCTAAGGTTGAGCCCGCTGCGATCACTCATTACATGTCACAGTCACTGCTTCATCAGGAAAAGTAATAATAACACTGTAGAAGGGAAAAGTACAAAATAGTAATGAATAATGATATAGGATAAATGCATTTGATTAAAACTGGGAAAATTGTTCAAACAAAGCTTGGCTCGTTGGATCGAGCATTTATTTTGAAACAAAGAAATCTTAAAACAAAATTGGTAAAAAAGTTTAAACGCCTAGAATAGCTATAAATTCTGCCAAGCTACCCAGGGACTCGGCGGGCTCGGGATGGTGTGCCGGTCCAGTTTCTGAGAACAGCTCCCTTTGCCATAGTCTGAATGGTGAGTCCTTCTTCCTCCTCCTCCTCAATTATGGCACAACAATTCATGTCCTCGTCTTCCAAGAACAGAACCTTCAGCCCAGCTAATGCTTCTTCTTCTGCAGTTCCCCATATTGTGTCAGCCTGGTGGAAATCTTGTTCTAGACATGGTAACGGTTGCTCAAGAGGGTAATACGGTCCACGCCATGAAGGCAACCAATTCCTGTACTCTTGCCATGTGTACTGTTATCCGAGCCCAAAAGTGGTACCATGATTTTTCAGCTGTATCGGCTTGGTGATACCTTGGAGGTTCTTGCCCAACCCCTTACCGGGTTCATATCCGGACCATGCTAGTATGCTTTCTATTTTGTTACTCCAACATTTATCCTTCTCGATGGCATTGACCCGTTCGATGTGATGATAGGTTTCCCCTCCCAGCCTCCTTCTATGTCTAATGGACGAAATGGTCTGACTATTGTAAATGGGGTTACTCCCATCTCCATGAATGATTACCTCCTGACGGTTCCATTCGAATTTTACGACTTGATGTAGTGTAGAAGGCACGGCTCCAGCAGCATGCATCCATGGTCGGCCCAACAGAAGATTCTATGAAGCCGGTATGTCAAGCACTTGGAATTCAACATCGAACCAAGTCGGCCCCATCTGCAAGCAAAGGTTGATTTCCCCGATCGTGGCCCTCTAGGACCCATCGAAAGCATTCACATTCATGCTTCCAGTCCGTATTTCATGGAAACCTTTGTCCAACCTTTTCAGGGTGTCCAACGGACAAATATTTAGACTCGAACCTCCATCAACCAGGACCCTGGCAATGAACTTGTCTTCGAATTGTACTATAATATGCAATGTTCGATTATGATTCAGACCTTCGGGCGGCAGCACATCTTCATGGAAGATAATCTTTTGGCTCTCCAGCACCTGACCCACCATGTTGGCCTTTTCTCCACCTGTGATATTATTGGGTACATAAGCCTCGCTCAGTACTTTCATCAAGGCATTGTTGTGTGCCTCTAAATTCTGTAATAGTGACAGGATAGATATCTGAGCAGGGACTTTTTTTAGATGGTCAATAACAGAATACTCGTTCGCCTGTACTTTCCTCCACAGGTCATCCAGTCCGGTCTCAATGACATGCTACCTAGCAGTGGCATCCTTACTTGAACCTCCCAAGTGTTCAGGTGTGTAGACTCTACCAGTTCTAGTCATCCCTTGTGCAGTGTCAGATTCCTTTATCTTAGTCTTCCCTTTTCTCCGAGCCTCGGTGACATAATCCCAAGGTATTGCTTTTGAGTGGAATGGGTTGTGGTTGACACTGTCACAATTAAAGGTGTGACCACTTCTACTTCAAATGGAGCGGAGGTGGCTGAGGGCGGAACCACATCTACCACAAATGGAACTGATGCAGTTACCTCAACATTAATAGGTGCCTGAGTCTGAACCACGATAGGGGTAAGTGTGACTGCGACCTTACAGTCATCGCCTTCTCGAATGAGCCTGATTGACCCCTCAAGGTCCCATTCTTCATTCGTTTCGATAACATGTACACTGTCACCTCTATGATCAGGGAGGGGATTGTTGCGGACATTAGGTGCGGCTTCCTTCGCTTGTATGACCTTGTTGTCAATGAGTGTCTGGATCTTGTCCTTCAATGTTCGGCACTCAGCAGTGGTGTGCCCTTTCATACCGAAGTGGTATGCACAGGTTTTGTTCAGATTTACCCATTGAGATTGGTTTTCTAGTGCCACAACGGGAATAGGAGTGACGTAACCTGCGGCCTTTAACCTTTCATACAAATGGTCGATACTCAGCAATGGTAGTGTATTTTCTGGGCGGCTTGCTGTCGAAGTTGGGTCTTGGTCTTGGGTAATTTTGGCGAGTTGGTGGTGATTGGAAATAGGATGGTTGGGAATATAGGTGTGATTGACAGTGGCTGGTTGGGAATATCTGGGAGATGAGGGTTGATATGCAGGTGATGATGCTTGGTATGTAGGTGGAGGTGTTTGGTATTTGGGTGGAGGTGTTTGGTATGTAGGTGGAGGTGTTTGGTATGTAGGTGGTGGTGTTTGGTATACAAATGGAGATTTTGGACCCTGAGCCACCATTACTGTTCCAACCCCTTTCTTCTTTGATATGTCACCTGATTGGAGTGCCTTAATCGTGGCTTGCAGCGCCTCGAAATTTGTAACTATTCCGCTCTTGATTCCTTCCTCGATCCTTTCCCCGAGCTTGATGATATCAGAGAATTTGTGATTTTTGATAACCATCAACCTCACGTAATATTGTGGATCCAGTGCCCTGACGAAGAATTTGTTCATCTGTTCTTCATCCAAAGCGGGCCTGACCTTGGCGGCTTCCGACCTCCAACGAGTAGTATATTCGCGAAAAGTCTTAGTAGGTTTCTTCTTGAGATTATGAATGTAGAAGACATCAGTTGCATTTTCTGTGTTGAACCTGAACCGGTCCATGAAATCTGACACCATGCTTACCATATTGGACCATTTCTTGGGGTTCTGGCTGATATACCAAGACAAAGCGTCCCCAGTAAGGCTCCTCATAAAGAGCTTCATTCGAATCTTTTCATCTTTTCCAACCCCGACAAGCTTGTCACAATAAGTCCTTAGGTGAACCTTAGGATCACCTGTACCATCGAACATTTCGAACTTAGGAGGTTTGTACCCCTCTGGCAATTCCACATCGGGCTATATGCACAGATCTTCGTAGTTCAAACCTTCTATTCCTCTATCGCCTTCAACACCTTGAACTCGGCTTGTTAACTTCTTGAGTTCTTCGGTCATGTTCTTAATGAGCAGGTCCTTTTGGAGGATTATCTTCACAGGAGATTGGTTGGGTAGAATTTGGTATAGTTTCCACGTATATGGGGTTGCTCTGATGGGTACCAGGGACTTGGGTATAATGATTGTCATTGGTGGAGTTTTGTGGATCGGGAATGAGTGAGGGTATATTTTGGGGAGTGTGGTAAGTGGTGGTTGGAATTGGCTGATGATGATGTTGTGGTGGAGTTGGTATTGGCGTGGATTGATATTTTGAGGTGGAGTTGCGTATTGATTTGGTACGGTGGGATTTTGTGGTTGTTGGTTTTGTGCGTTCTGAGGAGATGTTGGGTTCTTTGCATTCTGTTGGTGGATATCAGGGACATTGAGGGTGAGTGACAAGTTTGCCATATTGCGGACCTGCTCGAGTTCTCCTTGCAGTTCTAGTATCTTTTGTTCCAGTCTCAGAACCAAGTCATTCGGGGCCGGAGTACTGCAGCCGTCGAAAGTCTCTGCGTTCTCAACATTTTCCTTTCGGATTCCACTTAAGTCGTCCATCTTTGCTTTCCCTCTGCTCTTTGTGTTGCTTTGAGGAGGAGGAGGTGGAGGGCCTCTAGATCTGGTATGATATCCTGATGAGGCCAGTATGGATGAACCAACCTAAGGGGATGGAAATAATAATAGAAAAATAAACAGAAAAAAAGGTAACAAGTTAGTAAGGATTTTGAAATGTTTGCAGTATTAAACACATATTGCGAAATTTAAACTCGTATCCTAATTTGGGAACCTCGTTGTGCCCGAGGTAGGCCTAGCGACAAATAAATTTGGATAACTTTTAATGCCAATAAATGCTTCATTTCGTAATATAAAAGTAGATGAATCCAAAAATGACACTAACATGATAATAAAACAAATCGCTACTGGCACTTGGCCCTATTACATTTTAAGAAAAGCAAATAATCCTAATCTATTTGGTCCCAGAAGGACCTTCCCCAGATCGATCTTTCGGACTCCGTCATACAGATCTCCCAGCTCGCGTAGTCCCAGCAGCAAGTAGGCTCGGGCCAGATGTCCTCCCTCGGCTCCTTCAGCATTCTGACAGTTTTCGATCCTTTTTATGACTTTGCCCTCTAGCTCCACTACTCCTTGCTCCAGGTAGTCCAGTTTCCTGTTCGAAGTGACCGCCATCTTTCCATTCCTCAATCAACCTTGCGTTCTTCTCATGTATTTCCCGGTGCTCATTTTCAGAGTCGTGAACCCTTTTGCGCAGCCTGTTGTACTTGACTTGGGTTTCAGCTTCCTCATCTATGATTCTGTTTCCTCGACCGGTCCCTGGTGTCACCATCCCTTTCAGAGCGTCCCCTAACCATGCAGGTTATAGAGGCTCGCACCCTACATGATATCTGCCCGACTCAATGGTATTATTCTTCACAATGGTTTTGTAGTGCCACATATGTTGAGCTTGGCACTTGTAAGGGACATCATCGTCTTGAAAGTCTACCATGAAGTGGCTCATCTTGACGACCCTTGGTACAACCTGTTTTCTGCCCGCTTGCCTCATTACTTGCATAACATATGGATATATCCCCCATAACCCGATCAACACCAAGTGCGGAGCATCCCTGGACCCGATAATAAACTCGTCCGTTGGAAACCATTCAACCATCCACTGTACCTGTCCCTCGGTCAGATTGTCGAAGACTTCTACCCATTCGCTGGCACTTTCCGGCTGAGCAAATCTGTCTGGAATGTAGGTTATCTGCTTAGGGTGATGAAAGGCAATGTGGTCGTTCCAAGCCCTTCGCGGAAATTCCTGACGATATCCACCCTTTTGGAGATGCTCCAACAACCATAGCTGCAGCAATACATTACAACCCTCGAACTGCTTGACCCCTCTTTGACAGCGCTCCAGGGCCCTGTAGATGTCGGCTATGATCATGGGGACTATGGTGTATGTCTTTCCATTAATCCCTTCCATCAGAGCTTTGGCGACCATGGCCAACCTAGTGTGGATTCTTCCCTTTTTCATTGGGAACACTATCAGCCCTAGAAAGCACACAATGAACACGAACACCCTGCGGTGGATGTGACCCAGTGAAGTGATGGCGATCTCATTATGGTAAGTGCAGAAAGACTTTCTATGGCCATACCTCTCGTACAAATATTCGAAAGGTATGTAGGAGTCCTTCAAGCACACTAGGTGGACATTATTTTCAGCCCCATCATCTTCAGAAATCCCCTGCCCGTACGGTTTTCTGGCACCAAAAGCCCAGGACTGTCCCAAGTCAACCCTGCAAGTCATCCTATTTCCTCTAGAAGCGGTGTCATTTCTATGTCACCGAAACGGAACACAGCTCTTTCACTATCCCATAATAAGGTGGCAGCCTCGATCAGATTGTTGTTTGGTTCAATATATAGCAAGGAAGGCAAGTTACCCAGATACTTTTTCACATGCTTCTTGTCGCTTGAGGAAAGGTCCTCCCACCAATCTAACAGCAATGGAGGGATGTTGCTAACCATAACGAATCTGGGGACCTCATGTCTTATTTTCTGCAAAATAGAAGGGTTAGCCCTTACCCCCACCGGACTCGACTATTTATACATTTATGATCAGCATATTGTGAGCACCTAATTTTTGCCCTACATGAAAATAACTCCTAAAAATCAGACCAAAATAATTTTAATTGATTTTTATGAGTTTTTCTTCATTTAGTTGCATTTCATGCATTTTAAATATTTTAGAATCATAGAAAATTATAAAAATTGTCACATTTTAATTTCATGCCATCTTAGGTTTAATTTGTATTTAGAAATTAATTATATTTCCATATGCATCTTCTAAATAACTAAAAATAAAAAAAATGCATTCTTAGGCTAATTAATTAATTAGTTGTATTAATCCACCATTAGGCAAAATAAATGAATAGGATAGCCATATAAAAATTAGATTAAACTAAATTAGAGTCTAAAATGGCTAACATTGCAAATATCAAGGAAGAGAAAGAAAGGGTTTTTACTTGGTCTTATTTTTTAAATCGGGCTAATTCCTAAATGGTCCAATTGATTTTTATTCAACCGGCCCAAACCGAACTCCACCCCCAAACCCGCCTGACCCGACCCGCCTAGCCCAAGACCCCCCTCTCATTAAAACCTACAGACCTACACCCTAGGATAGAGATAGAAAAATCAGAAGAAGACACCCCTAAAACTAGCTGCGAGACCACCCCCCCCCCCCCTTCAGAAAAATTAGGCAGCGTCGTTACCACCCAAGCGAACATGTTACTCAATTGCAGGAATTCAGCAAGGAATTCGAGGATCAATCAGTTGTTCAGGAGTTCAAGGACTCGAGAATTCAGCTATGGAGTTATGAGGATGAAATATGAAGAGAAGAAGAGAAGAGAGAGGGATATAAAGAGATTTTAGAGGAAAAGTGTAATAGTTTCATAGATGATCTTGTAACTGTGAATTACATTGCTATATAAAGATTGAAATGACTACTGCTCATTACAATTGAAAGAATCCTTCTCTATTGTTATGTCTAACTAACTCGACTAATTTCTAACTAACTTTTAACTCCTTCTAACTAACTTTTAACCACCAAGCTGACGTGGCATTGAGCTGGATTATTTCTTGAATTTACTGTGTAATTTATGTATCAATACTCCCTCCTGCAGAAGATCCTTGACCACAAGGATCAAAGTGAGGAAACCTAGTCTTCAGGGCATTGAAGAACTCCCAAGTAGCATTATCAGCTGGCAAACCTGTCCATTTAACCAAAACCTGGGCAACCGCCTTATTTTCTTTCTTAATCATCCTTCTCTATAGAATAGCTTCTGGCTCAGCACAATTAGGATTAGCAATGTCGTTGGTAGGAGGATAGGTAATTTGGGTGGGTAACTCATAGCATTTTTTTAGGAGAGAAACATGTACAGTGGAATGTATCTTAACTGAAGGTGGAAACAAAAGGGTGTATGCTACAAGACCTACCTTCTTAGCAATCTGGAAAGGTCCATAATATTTGGAAGCTAATTTGTGGAAGGGCTGTGATGTAATAGTTACTTGTTTGTAAGGTTGAGCCTTGAAATATACCCAATCCCCCACTTCAAAATTCCTGTCACTTCTATGATTGTCAGCTAGTCGTTTCATCCTGAGTTGAGCTCTCAATAGATGATGCTGTAGTAATAGGAGCTTCATCTCCCTATTGAGTAAAGTGTTATCAACCTCTGTGGAAGCTGATTCTCCTGGTAAATAAGGTAAATGAAATGGTGGTGGCCTGCCATACAATGCCTCATAAGGTGTAGTTTTTATGGCAGTGTGGAAGGAAGTATTATACCAATACTCAGCCATATGTAAATAGGAATACCAATCTGTGGCTTCTTCAGAACAGAAGCACCTTAGATAGGTTTCTAAACACCTATTTAGGACCTCAGTTTGGCCATTTGACTGAGGGTGATAAGCTGTTGAAGTGTTTAATTTAACTCCCTGAATTGCAAATAGCTCTTGCCAAAAGGTGCTTACAAACACTGCATCCCTGTCACTTACTATGGAATCTGGTAATCCATGTAATTTGTATATGACCTCCATGAATACTTTTGCCACAGATTGAGCAGTATATGGGTGTTTCAAAGGAATAAAATGACCATATTTACTCAATCAATCCACTATGACTAAAATGGCTTCATACCCTTGAGATTTAGGAAGGCCATCTATGAAATCCATACTAATTTGAGACCAAACTACCTCAGGAATAGGCAGTCGTTGCAGAAGACCAGGATATGCTGCCAAATCTGCCTTATTTCTCTGACAAACATCACACCCTTGAACAAAAAGCTTGACATCTTCTCTGATTCCCTTCCAGTAAAACAATGACAAAATCCTCTTGAGTGTTGCTTCTATGCCAGAATGACCACCTTGAGGGGTAGAGTGCCATAATGATATAATGTTCCTTCTAAGCGGAAGGTCCTTTCCAACTACTAGTTTCCCTTTCCTGAAATTCGAATAGTAGCATGGGATATGAAAAAGAAAATTAGTTCGGTAATGAGGGAAAATTGTATAATTACCACAAGGATTTTGTTTAGCATGTGTAAGAAAAACAAGTGAGTATAATGATCACCGAGTTTAGTCATTGATGATAAAGTGATCACAGAAAGCTATAAAATCATGCCCAGTTATGTATCACGAGGGTAGTGCCATTGCACGAGACTCTAGTCTTCGGAGTACTGGTAAAGACTTAGCCCACAACAATTCTATAAGTGTTTTCATGAAATTCTTAAAAAGATAAAGTGTGGGAAGTATAACTCATGATTGAGGTAGATAAGAGAACTCTGGTAAAAGAAGTTCGCCAGCCACGATAGGAGTTCGACTTCGGGCTCTAAAGATGACGGAGTTGTTGTCTAGAACAGGACTTGTTCCCCCTTAGTAGCCGTTGAAAAAGGAGAAACAACTTATGATCCCTACGTGTTGCAGTTGAAGAGGAGATTCACAAGTATAAGATGATGGCTTTTGAATAAGGGGGAGATGATAGGACTTTGAGGTACTAGGACAGATTGTGTGTCCCAGTAGATGGACTTAAAGAGGGAAGATCATGTTAGAAGCCCATAATTCTAGGTATTCTTTCCATACAGGTTCCCAAATATGCATCATGACAAGGAGATTTATCATTTGAACGACACAAAAAAGAACGTTGTAAACTTTATGGCCAGGCAAAGCATTTTATTTAAGCAGTTGAGGATATGTCCTTGATGTTAAGAGTAATTGGGATGATCACATACCTCTCATTGACCTTGCTAATAATAACCTACCATTCTAGTATCATGATGGAACCGTACGAAGCTATGTATGGGTGAAGGTGTAGATCACCAATTGGTTGGTTTGATGTAGGAGAAGTGGAGTTGTTAGGACCCGATTTGGTCTATCAGACTATAGAGAAAGTTAAGTTGGTTCAAGAGCGTTTGAAGAAAACTTAGAGCCGCCAAAATGTCCTATTCGAGCGTGCGGCATAGAGACCTAGAGTTTCAAGTTGATGATTAGGTGTTTCTGAAAGTTTCGCTTATGAAAAGCGTTATGAGATTTGGGAAGAAGGGAAAGCATAGTCCCTACTATATTGGTCCATATAGAATCTTGCGAAGGATCGGTCAATTAGCTTATGAGTTGGAGTTGCCACCAGAATGAGTGGTGGTACAACCGGTATTTCACGTATCATATTATAACATTCAAGTATCCAGTACTCAGATACTCATGTCAGTTTAGTACTCAGATAATCATGTCAGTTCAGTACTCAGATACTCATGTCAGTTCAGTACTCAGATACTCATGTCAGTTCAGTACTCAGATAATCATGTCAATTCAGTACTCAGATACTCATGTCAGTTCAGTACTCAGATACTCATGTCAGTTCAGTACTCAGATAATCATGTCAGTTCAGTACTGAGATACTCATGTCAGTTCAGTACTCAGATACTCATGCCAGTTCAGTACTCAGATACTCATGTCAGTTCAGTACTCAGATACTAATATCAGTTCAGTACTCATATACTCATGCCAGTTCAGTACTCAGATACTCATGTCAGTTTCAATACTCAGCTATTCATGTCCGTTCAATACTCAGCTACTCATGTCAGTACAATACTTAGATATTCATGCCAGCTTAGTACTCTGATATTGATGTTAGTTTAATCCTCAAATATTCGCGCCAGTTCAATATTCAGATATCCATGTTAGTTCAGTATTCACGTATTCATGGCAGATCAATATTCAGTCAATGCAGTAAAGTTCAGTATCTCAGCAATTCAGTAATCATGTATTCATTATGTTTAGTATGCAAGTGTTAATGAAAGTTCATGGTTCCACCAGACCCGTTTAAGGTCCGGAGTTAGCAGAAGTTACAGTCAGGACAATCATTCGAGGACGAATGATCCCAAGGGGGAGATAATGTAACACCCCGTACATTCGGACTAGGTATGGATATGTTAAATGGGTATTAATTTGATATTTTAGACATATGAAGTCCTAGCGGGATGATTGTGGGTGAAAATAGTTGTTTCAAAATCAAGATGGAAAGTGGGGTGCATAAGATTTGAGAAAATCGACTAAGTTTGCAGAAGGTCTGTATTCCATCAGCGTTTAGTGAAAATGTGTAAGGAATTTGAGAAACCTTAAAGCATGAAAGTTGTAGGCCTTTGAAAAATATTATAGAGCCCGAACGGATCTCTGTGCAAAAGGTTATGTGCGTTTTTTGGAACAGTACGCGTATACGCGAACACTCGCGCGAACAAGCCTTCAGGTGCGCGAACTCGCGCGTGGGAGGCAGTGTTACTGCCGTTGAGCGCGAACTCTCGTGCGAACAGGCCTCCAAGTGCGTGAACTCGCGCGTGGGGGTCGTTTTAAAGCTATATTTCGTCCCCCACAGCCCCAAAACATAAAAACTTGCTCTAGAAAGGGGAACTCTCAAAAACCTAACTCCTTAAGGGTCCTTCCACCACCCAAGGTAAGTTCTAGTGGTGATTTTAAGTTAATTTCAATTTCCCAACATCTTATTAACATGGGTAAACCCTCCATATCATTAGATATTCGATTGGGACACCATTGTTGAGAGAAGAAATCCTAGAACTCGAATTCAAGAAGATTGAACGTCAAAAAGGTAATATCTTCACCCTCTAATTAATTCTAACATTGGTTTAATGATTATAAACCCTAGTTCATGAGATATGAGTTGATGGGTTTGATAGAAAAGCATGAAAAATTATAGGATTGGGTTGTTGATTGTTGATTATTGATTAAAGATATCGTTTATCTTATGGGTGATAAAGAAGGGTATTGAACATAGCAATTTGATGCTTTAGAATTAATCTAGGAACAAGAGAATGAGTCATTGGGTGTAGAGACACCATTAATAAGGACTATGAAGCTTTATTTTCACCAAGTGTTTGATAAGATGCTTAAGTGACCAAAACATGAGAATCATTGCTAATATGGAATCCCTTTGACTTGTTTTGATTTAGATTAAAGTTGAAAGGGGTTGACAAAAGTTGTATTATGCTCAAGAGCAGGAAGTTAAGGTATGTGAGTCTAACTCTCTATGTTTGGGAATTTTAATGATTCTCCCTACCCTACGTTTCTTTTACAACGTATCAATTGCCTCAGAAATACAGTTAAGCCTAGTTCCTTGAATAGTTGTAGAACTTCTATTCCCTAGCTTCATAACTCGTTCATGACTTTCATTCTAACGTTGTGAGCTCAGTTCGTATTCAATATAGACTTGGGTTTGATTCCCCGAAGTCTCAGTATAGCTTACTCAGCATGTCATAAACAGTTGCAGTTTCAGTGTTCATAACCAGTTCAAGAATACATGTCTCATTCCAGTCCTATTCAGTATTCCAGTATTATGTAACTCAGTAGAATTCAGTATTCCAGTATTATGTAACTCAGTATGATTCAGTATTCCAGTATAATGTAACTCAGTGTGATCCAGTATTCCAGTATCATATAACTCAGCGTGATTCAGTATTTCACTATTATGTATTGCAGTATGATTCTCAGTTCCTGATTTTAAATCCCTGAATGTTGAACACCTATCTTTGGGCCTGAGGCCGCAGCTAATGTTTTATGCATCTTTGGGCCTGAGGAAGCAGTTTATGCTTTATGCATTTTGGACCTGAGGTCGCAGTTATGTATACGTATAATTGGGCCCGAGGCCGCAGCTTGTGCACATATATATATATATATATATATTGGGCCTGAGGCTGCAGTTTAATATTCAGATAAGCAGGTTGTTCATCATTCAGAAGAGGGAGTATTCATATCCTTACTTCCTTTATTCAGTTCAGTTATCAGTTATCAGTTATCTTTTCAGTTATCAGTTCAGTTATTAGTTATCAATTATCAGTTCAGTTATCAGTTATGAGTTATCTTTGCAGTTATCCGTTCAGTTACCAGTTCTCACTTCAGTTTTAGTTTCAATAGTTATCATTTCAGTTATCAGCTTAGTTTTAGTTTCAGCATTTATAATTCTTTCTTTCAGTTGCTTTACATACCAGTACAATTCAAATGTACTGACGTCCCTTTTTGCCCGGGGCCTGCATCTCACAATGCAGGTAATGATTAACAGGTTGATGATTCAGAGCGCTAGGATTCTCGTACCGGCTAATTTGGTAATCCCCAGTTCTTTCGAGGCATTATCATTACCTTACAGTTTTTAGTACTTAAAGGCAGTCAGTATTTTCAGTATATTATTAGAGGCTTCATAGACTAGAGTAATAGTTAGACAGAGTCACAGACTTTTCATATTAAGCCATGTTGGCTACAAATATGTTTCAGAATTGTATTAGTATTTTCGCACTTTGATTTATATCATCCACAATTTTCAGTATATCAGCATGTGTTAGTTTATCTTCTGCATTCAGTATGTTATGATACCACATGTTGATTCAGCCAGCCAGTTGGTTCGCTCGGCCACATGTAGTCGGGCGCCGAGTGTCGTGTTACGTCCAGGCCCAGGTTCGGGGTGTGACACTGATAAAAGCAATAGGGTGCCCTTGCTGTATTAGAACAGCCCCTATACCATGTCCATTTGCATCAGTTTCAACAATAAAGGTCTTGTTAGCATCAGGTAATGCCAATACTGGAGCTTGAATCAATGCAATCTTTAGTTGTTCAAAGGCTTCTGAAGCAGCAGGTGACCATTTGAAATTATCTTTCTTGAGGAGGTCAGTTAATGGTTTGCTAATGGAACCAAACCCTCTGATAAATCTCCTGTAGTAACCAGCTAGCCCAAGGAATCCTCTAAGTTGTTTAACATTATTAGTTACAAGCCACTCCTTCACAGCTTCTATCTTTTGGGGATCTGTTGAAACCCCTTCAGCAGTAACAAAATGCCCCAAGTATTCTATTTTTTGAACCCCAAAGAAACATTTGCTCTGCTTAGCAAATAATTGATGCTTCTTCATTTCTCCAAAAATAGATTTCAAGTGTAACAGATGATCATCCATGTTGCTGCTATATATTAGTATGTCATCAAAAAAGACCAAGACATACTTCCTAAGGAACTTCTGAAAAACTGAGTTCATTAATCCTTGAAAAGTTGCAGGAGCATTTGACAAACCAAAAGGCATTACTAAATACTCATATGACCAGCATGAGTTCTAAAAGCAGTCTTTGGTATATCTTCAACTGCCATTCTTAGTTGATGATAACCAGATCTCAAGTCTATTTTTGAGAAGATTTTAGATCCTCCTAGTTCATCCAGTAAATCTTCTACAATGGGAATAGGGAATTGAATTTTTACTGTTTACTTGTTCAAATCTCTATAATCGACACACAGTCTCCATGTACCATCTTTCTTTCCAACCAAAACCACAGGTGCAGCAAAGGGACTGCTACTTGGTTGGATAATACCTTGATCTAGCATCTGTTTTACTAAGGTCTCAATAACATCCTTCTTGACTGAGGGATACCTATATGGTCTTTTATTTATAGGTTCAGTTCCAGTTTGAAGGACAATCCTATGATCAAACACTCCTCTAGATGGTGGCAATTGAGTAGGTTCTTTGAACAATTCCTTAAACTCATTTAGCAAGTTGAGTAGTCTAGGATCTTGTTCAAATGTCTCCTTAGTTTCCACATAACAACATTGTACTTCATTACACATAGCAGGCATTACTTGTATCATGCATAATTCAGATTGTTTACCTGAAATTCTGGCCAACTTTCCAGCTCCAGGAGTCAGAATTTGCTTTCCTGATCCTCTAAGTACATGCTTCCTTCCTTTGTAATAGAACTCCATGGTAAGTGTTCTGAAGTTCATTTTTATATCCCCAAATGTTAATGACCACAGAACTCCTAATACCACTCCACAAGATCCCAATGGTAGTAGCAAGAATTCAGCAGAAAATTCAGCTCCTTGTAGGAGCCAAGAAGTTTTGCAAACTTTATCCACCTTCAACATGTTCCCATTGGCTACTGCTACCAGTTGTGGTGTAGTTGCTCTCACAGGACATTTCAATCTCTCTACTAACTCAGGATCCATAAAATTGTGAGAGCTTCCTGTGTCCACTAAGATGTGCAAGGGTTTTTGAGAATGATACCCTGTCACTCTTAGTGTCCTGTACCCCAGTGATCCATTCAGAACATGAATGGAAATTCCCACCTGCTCCATTGGTTGTGTGAGTTCCATCTCCTGCTCTTCTAGTTCATTCACTACTTCCTCTGAAATCAACCCTTCTTCTGGTTCTTCCAATTCAAGCAAGTATATCTGCTTCAAATTCTTACATGTATGCCCTACTACATATTTTTCATTGCAAAAGTAGCATAGGCCTTTAGCCCTTTTTTCATTCATCTCTTCTAGACTCAAAGTTCTCCTGTTAAATCCTTTAGAAGTCCCAGCATTCCTTTGGCTAGGAGTTGGTAACAATGGTCTGCTATTGATTCTTTGATCCATGACCCTTCTGGTAGCACTTGCTGGTACATTGCTAGTTGAAGAAGGCAGTCTAATAGCAGCTAAATAGGCCTCTTGCATTCTAGCAGTTTTGTACACCTGCGATAGGGTTGTGGGATTGGTGAGTTTCACTGCAATGTTCAATTCATGTTTCAGTCCACCAAGAAAACAACTGATGGCATTTTCTTGTGATAGATTCACCCTTGTGAGATTCCTTTCAAAAATAGCTTGGTACTCCTTGACAGTACCTGTTTGTCTGATCTTCTTGATTTCTTCCATGGGATCTTCAAAGTCGACTGCAAATCTCTCCACCAATGCCATTACATACTCAGTCCATGTAGCTGGCTGAAGATATTGTCTATATCTCATAAATGCTAAATGCCAATGTATAGCTTCACCTTCTAACTGTATTGCTGCAACCCCCACCCTTTCTTCAGCAGGAACCTTTTCCATAGAAAAGAACTGCTCAATTTTGAATAGCCAAGACTTCAGATCTTCTCCATTAAACCTCAAGAATTCCATCCTTGACCACCTCGAGAAATTAGAATTGTGGTGGTTATAATAGCCAGGACTCCATTCTCTTGGTGACCTTTCATCAGATGGTTCGCCTTCATGTTGCATAGGTGTTTTGTCCCTTCGATTTTCTCCAGAATGATTCAACTGTTCCTTTAGTTCAAGAACAGTTTGGTCCAAACGTTTCAGATTTGAAACTTCTCCCGATAAAGCCCCAACTTCTGCGATTAGCTTCTGCATCAATTCACGTAGATCCCCTGGTTCTTCTGTGGCTGTGTCATTCAATCGAGCACCTTTCGCCATGATTTCCGAGGATGATCAACTCTGATACCACTGTTACTCAATTGCAGGAATTCAGCAAGGAATTCGAGGATCGAGCAGTTGTTCAGGAGTTCAAGGACTCGAGAATTCAGCTATGGAGTTATGAGGAAGAAATATGAAGAGAAGAGAGAGGGATAGAAAGAGATTTTAGAGGAAAAGTGTAATAGTTTCATAGATGATCTGGTAACTGTGAATTACATTGCTATATAAAGATTGAAACGACTACTGCTCATTACAATTGAAAGAATCCTTCTCTATTGTTCTGTCTAACTAACTCGACTGATTTCTAACTAACTTTTAACTCCTTCTAACTAACTTTTAACCACCAAGCTGACGTGGCATTGAGCTGGATTATTTCTTGAATTTACTGTGTAATTTGTCTATCAAAACAAGAACGTTGTTTCCCCCTCTCCATTGTCACACGTTAGAGAAGATACCTCTCTCCCTCTTTCATATGGTATCAGACAAGCTAACTCCTCCATCCCTATCTCTGGATACAGAAGCTAATCTACACACAATATAGATTAACCCTCTTAGATTCACGGCTAGGGAGACCCATAGAAAGAATCTCAAGTTCACTCTTGCAAAAGGGATTTCAAAAGCTAAAATTTCAGGCCGAGATCTAAAAAGCTCTCTGGAAGATAGAGCAAAACTGAGGTCTCAAAAGGTTTGCAACCAGTCATTTATTACTTCCGATTTGCTGGGTTTCTAAGAGGTGAAAACCCGTGTGCTTTACTGTTGCTTATTAGCTCGTGCTGTTAGCTGAGCTCCACCCCGCTCTCTTCCTCCGTTCTTCTGTAGAAATCCGTCATTTTTCTTGGCAATCGAGGTACTGTTTTATCCAACGAAGATACGCTAATTTAACTGAGACTTATGCTGATATTGTCCCTATAATTGATGATTTAGATTTTGCCAATATTGATATAAACTTTGCTGAGTATTCTCGCTTTTCTTTATTCTAAAAAAGTATGAAATTTTATGTTGATGGTCTGAAATGGTGTTTTATGGCATAGCTATTTGCTGTAGGTTGGAAAAGATAAATTGTGGATTTCCTTACTTCCTATATGTACAATAAAGCCAATGCATAGTTTTCTGTGATTGAGGATTTCTTTTTTTCAAATATCTAAATTCTCAATATGAGGTCTATGTTATGCGGCTTGTGTGATTTATTTTTGTTCAGTTCTGTTGAATTTGTTTGATGCGTTTGTGATAGCGGCTTTTGGCGTGAAAGCCTTGACAATACTTAAAATCATGTTTTCAGTGGAGTGAGAGCGCTGATGTATATGTGTGAGGCTCTGTGTTTGTAGTGTAATATATATGTATTTTTTTCTCCAGGGATTGTCCATTTTTCCACTATTTGTATTTGGTGTAGTCTCTTTATTTTAGAGTTATTTCTGCAATCTTTTCTCGTCTACTTTGCTCTCTTTATGTTAGTCTCCTATTTTATAGGAAGACCCAACAGGAATTTGGAGTTAAATGGACTCCAATATTACACTGTTCGGCCATTGCCTTCTATGGGGACTTGTCCATGGAAAACAAGCAATTTGAGGAACCGATTATGATTATCCCTAGTCGACTGTCGCCGAAGTTCAATCACAAATGAACTCCACAAATTTTGCCCCACAACAATCTCAAATTAGTTTTAAGAAAATCTTTAACATCGTAGCTTGCTTCAGGCGCTTAATTAAATCTCACGGCTATGGTACGGTTCCCGTGGCATAGTCGTGATACCTAATCCCCAATTCGGGTGTGCATTTCATGTGACCCGATCATAACAACTTCAAATATTAATAAAATAAATGTGTCACAAATCGCGGGTGCATTTCATGTAGCGTGGTTCGCGGTGTGATCCAAAATAGCAAGTGTACGACAATCGTAACTTGTTCAAGAAATAATTCCATAAATCCTAAAAAGCGATTTTAATTTAATTAAAAGCGGTTATAATATTAAAATGCACAATAGGTTTAAAACATGTAGTAAATCAAATGATAGGCCAATATTTATAGTTAAAGCGACCGTGCTAGAACCACGGAATCCGGGAATGCCTAACACCTTCTCCCGGGTTAATACAATTCCTTATCTAGAATTTTTGGTTCGCAGACTTATAAAGTAAAGTCGAAATTTCCTCCATTTGGGATTTTAAAATAAACCGGTGGCTTGGGACACCAAATAAACTATTCCAAGTGGCGACTCTAATTAATTGAATTAAATAATCCCATTTCAATTTATGTCACTTTAATTGGAAAAACTCTCATATCCCCCTCTCGGGGTGTAAAAAGGAGGTGTGACACATATCAGCATTTAGTTCTCCAAATTAATGCACAAAACATGGTCGCGTCCGTTGGGATTGTGGAAAACCCGATGGACTTTGGATAAGGCTTATCTTAAAGGATCATTATGTGGACAACATAACCGATCGGACTAGGTTTGACCATGATGCATGCACAATTCAAACAAAGTAAGGTTTCTATGGGGTTTTAGACCGGTACCCTCAAGCGGACAACTTGAAGGGGAAGGCACGGAACCGTCGACTGCACCGCTGATCGACTAGTTTTACCGCAAATAAGCCTTTCCGAATTTAAGGGTAGTAAATAGGAAGAGCGCAACGACTCATTAAAGTGTTGCTATAGGATTTGAGACGCACGAGTGGAATATGATGCAGAGCATGATTTATACAGCAATTAATAACAAGTAGACAAGTATTCTCACGTAGGAAAAATAAATACAGTATTTAAATAATTGAAAAGATAGTTACAGAAAAAGGAAAACAAAGAGACAACTCAGTTTTTAGGGTAAATAAGAAATCATAAATGCTTGAAAAATAGACAGTTAAATTCAAATAAGGGAGAAGGGAATGGGAAAAGCATTCTTGGACTAATTTGTAGAAGGCAGGTTCGTTATGGTAAGAGCCTAAAAGTCCCTAGCAGAGTCGCCATGCTGTCGCACCCACTTTTCTCTCCCCTTTTTGACGGGGGAAGAGGTCCGGGTTTTGACATTCACGGGGTGTAATGACTCATTTCCTTTTTGGAAATTGGGTATTTGAAGAGTCGCCACCTAACGGATTATGGTGCGTTAGGGCACCTAGCGCGATTAACTCTTGCGTTGGTAAGCATTACCAGAGATTAGGGTAAGGGCTCGAAGTAATCTCGAGGGGAAGGTGTTAGGCACCCCTCTTGGTCCACAACTGTGGGTCCCGGCCGAACTTATATTCACAAATTAGTCCATATAAACAGTTGAATCAAACAAGTTGCAAGTGAAGCACGTTAGATAACTCAAGTAACAAGATAAAGGTTCGAACAAATTGTAAAACAAAGGTTTAAATAAAGAGAGGATTTGGGTAAGGAGGGGTCCTAGGTTGGTTATCCTATAGGATCACCCCACACAATGTCCGGTAAACACTCCTCAATGAGGGGCTACACGTGACATTAACGCGTAGTCATCATATCCCATGTCTACCATTCCCATCCTCTTATAGGTCATGTAAAGCGAGTGTTTGGTCAATGATTCCTATTGCATGCTGCTACCCGTTCCTTCTTAATGGTCCTGGAGGAAGTTAGGACCTCTACTTATAGGTAGTTCTAGACGTACCCCTAAGGTTTAGAAAGGTGAAAATTCTAGGGCGACAATCAAAACATTTAGGACTTTCACATATAATGGGAGCAATTAAGAGGCTCAGAGTTCCTCCTCAAACAAAACACACAAGCAGCACGACTCAGACAAAGTTAAGGTCTTTATTAATCAATGTCCTAAAGCAGGATATCTAAGTGAATATGCAGAAACAGACAAAACTTTTTTACTCAGAATTTATGACTTAGTAGTTTCCTAGGGACTCCTTTTAAAAGCCTGTTAGAAATGTTAAGCGACAGAGACAGTTTCAGAGAAATGCAATTAAAAAAAATGCACTAAGGCTTGCCTATATGCAGAATACTGGTGTCTATGTTAATACAGAAACAAACAGATTTTGAAATAGACTCCTTTAATACCTATAGGCATGATATCTAATGAGGTTGAGGCAGTTTTGAGAGAAGTTGTTTCAAGGAATGATTAATACTTAATAAGACCAGTTTAAAAAATGAACTAGGCGTAATGAAGTTGATTTAGTAGACCAAATTAAATTATTAGACAGAATTGCGAGTAGAGATCCCTCTAGGCATGATATCTAGTCGTAGTACTGATTGTGAACGATTTGCAGGCATAAAAGCATACATAAATACTCATTGTGACTGAAATTGGATCAAGTCCTATACGCATGGAATCTATTATTAAACTGATTTTAAGACACGATTGCTTGAACCTATAAGCATGATTTCTAACGTGACAGAATATAAAACCTTATAGACATAGTTTCTACTTGATGAGCAAACAAATTTATGAATGAAATCATATAGGCATGATTTCTATTAGGTTTCAATCAGATTTCAAAAGTAAAGCCTATGAACATGTTTTCTATTAAGCCAAGCAAACAGATTAAAGAGTAAACCTATGAGCACGTTTTCTATTTAAGCAAAGCAATCAGACTTTAAGAATAATGTCCTAAGAGCAGGATTTCTACCTGTATTACCCCAGAAAGTATGCATCTACCCACCCTGTTTTACTAAATACCCCAAATATCTGTTTACAAATATTACAGGCCAAGTGAATGAATTACATGAGTAAAATATAAAATGAAGAAGCTATTCTATAGGGAGCCTTCAATTAGGCCCAAGTTTCCCAAAGCCTCCAATGGTCTCATAAGCCTCAATTCCATAGACAAATCAGATTCTAGGAGCATCAAAGTTCCCTAAGGGTCTCAAAGACCCCGGGCAATGCTTACACCTAGACTTTGCAACCAAGAATTGAACCAGTGCAGTGTGGAAAGGCCAGCTTCAGTATGACAGAGTTCAGAGGGCTCTCAAGAGGATCCCAAGGCAGTACACACACTAGAGGGGGCAGAACTTATTGAGTAAGAGTAAAGTGAATGTGGAGGACAGAAGTTAAAAAAAAGGTTTATTAAAAGACTGTATTAGAAAGTCTGTTTTGAAAGCAATTAGTAAAGCAACAGAGATTGTTTGAAAAAGAGATTGGAGTAGTAAACAAAATTCAAGCACCTCAGGATAGGCTCATACACAACTAGTTCATAGAACCAAGTCAATTTAGTAGTCACACAAGGGTCAAGGGTTTAGGACACATAGACATTTGGCTGCAAACACATAACTCAGCAAGGGTCTTAGGACTGGTTTAGACATGCTCATAAACAGATGATACTGGCATAGTCACAAACCAGTCATGAAGAGCACAAACACATAGGGGGTGATAGGGACTTGGTGACTCATAGGATGTTAAGTACACAGTAAGTAAAAGACAATTGGTAAGGCATGCTTAGAAACACACATAAGGGGAATGTACTAATCTAATGGAAGGTGAAAGACATAATAACATGCTGATAATGTAACTCCTAATTACAGATTTCACAACAGAAGCACAAGTAGAAGCAAACTAGAAATAAGAGAAACTGAAACAATAAGAGAAGCATGTTGTTGTTTGAAACTTTATAATAAAACTAGGACATACCAGTGAAGAGAGAAGTAAGAAAAATGAAAGAACAAGAGAGTACAAATGGTTAGCCTTGGCTTGCAGCCGGCTAACAGTAGCAAATAACACAAGGAGTAGAGATTTTTTAGTAAGAGAGATAGTTTTTCAAACCAAGTGTTCGTGTCTGTGTTAATGAAAGACTGGAGTACTTATAGTTGAAAATAGGTAGTAAAATAAGGTAAGAATCATAGTGGCATGGTAATTAAGGAACTCCGAATCAGTCAGTCAGAAATCAAGGCAAGCACTCCTTCAGTTAAGGGAATCAAATCAAACGGGAGGATTCAGTATCATATAAGGCAAGGAGAAAAATTAGTACATGACTAAATAAGTAAGGAATCAAGGTTCAGCAAGCATAGCGTAGACAATTAGGACTAGGTTCAGAAAACCCCAATTAAGGAATGATTCAGTAAGAACCAAGTACCACAGCAAATAAGGTAATGACTCGGTCAATTTAAATAGACGAGTAGAATTTTAGAGTTTAAAAAGGAAACCTTTCAATCAAACCACCAAATAAGGGAATCAGAATCAATCAAGAGAGGATTGGGATTCTATACTTCAACATATAAATAGAGAAGAACAAACAGACGTAATGAACAAGCAAGGTCAGCCATATCGACAGAAAGAAGCAAGAGATGAACAAATCAAGATGAACAACAATCACACAGAGGTGATACAAGTAGGCTAAAGACTTAGTAGAAAACCCATTCGAAGCATGGTAACCACAGAAACTTAACAAAAATCCAGTAGTCATGCTAACACACAGAACAAAACAAATAAGATCTAAGAAATTAGGGCTTTTAACAAAGTCAAGTTGAGAAAGCATTACGAACACAACATCAGCCAAAATATGCGAGGAAAGAGGTTTAAACATAAAGAAAAATCGGTTAAAACAAGTGTAGAAGAAATTTCGAGAAACCCTAATTTTAAAGAAAGTAAAATGGTTTAAAGTTGAGGATCTTTCAGAAGAAGTTCAAGAATGGTGCAAAACATAGGAAGAAACAAACTTAAAGCGTTAAAAATATCACAGATCTAAGAGATTCAAACGAGAGTTAGAGTTTCAAAGGAAGTCCAAATAGAAACGGAAGAACCTGTTGTAAACTTCAAAGATCGTAACATATATGGTGTGATTTTGCCCAAAATCACACCGGAGAAGCTGTGAACAACCAAACCAGAAACCCTAGATACAAATCGGCATGGCCCAGGGCCCTTGAAGGCCTCAGAGATGATGAGCAAGGCGATGAAGGGACCATTGGAGGCTTGGGGTTGAAAGGTGGTCGCCGGAGATGACCGGAGAAGGAGGCAGTAGTTGAAGAATAATTAGGGTTACGTTGAGAGAGAAGAGAGAGACGAGAGCATCTGAAGGCGGCGGATTTTAGAAATGACCTAGGGTTAGGGGGTTGTATGAATTAAAAAAGGAAAGGGCTCATTTGGACCGTTGATCTGGGAGATCAACGGTCAGGATTTGAACGGGTAGATGGGTTCCGGGTTTGGGTAGGAGTTTGTAGGGTCTGGGTCGGGTTAATTGGGTAGGAAATCGGGCTGGGGATTGGGTCCAATTTGGCTAAAATTGAAAGCCAAATCTGGCTATAAATTAAATAGCCAATTTTCCCTATTTTAATTTATAATAAATAGTAAGTAATTTCTGGAAAATAATTTAATGTGTCAAAATGATTTAAAATACATAATTATCATTTTAAAAATATAGGGATCAATTTTACGCATATAAATATAATTATACCTTAAAATGGGCTAATATTGCAATTATATGCATTTTAGCTTAAAAATACTAATGTAATTGTAAAAATGCATAAAAATTATGTTAGCCATATTTTGGCATAAGTATAGAAATTAAGTGATTAAATCATCACAACAATAATTTTGGAAATAATTATTGAAGATTTTTTGAATAAAAGGGGAGAAAATAAATCGATTTAAACCCTTAAAATTATGGAAAAAAATTATAAAAATCTTGTGCATGCGTATATATGCATATATGTGCTATTTTGAAGGTATTTATGAATATTTAAAATATATAGAGAAAATTGGGTATCAACACGCGTCCTTTTCCACGTGTTCGCATAGCACAAGATATGCTGCCCCTCGAACTTTTCTTATGCGAACACGGAGTCCTCCATTAAAACGCGCACCTCAGCCTCTTCCAACCTATGCAATCGCGTCTCACCTAACGCGATCGTGAAGCAAAAATGCGTGAAACCTAGTTGCCTTCTCATATCTTCGTGAACGCGGCATTGCCCATGCAATCGCTATTGTCACAACTCATAATCCGCTAAAGGTCGTGATGGCGCCGTAAACCACTGTCTGCCAAGCCAACACTAAATAGTTAATTAAATTCTCATTTTAATGTTTTTGAAATCATAAATTTCCTTCAATTTAACTAGTAAAAGATGAACTTACAGAACAAATAATAATGTTTTCCAATTCCAATACGAAATATCCCATAATCATCCCAGAACCCGGTGTCACAAGTGCATGAGCATCAACTAGGAAAAATAAAACAAGATACGTCATCCGTCCGAAATATAAATTTGGACGGGAAAGAAAAATATAAATACTCTGAAGGAGTCTTGCTGGTTGCGGATCGTAACATAAGATGCAGCTCATCTAAGTCCTCGCATCAACCATGTTGTTGTGCCACGAGGCCACTATATGTGTATGTGCCTGTACAATAAAATGTACAGCAAGTGTAGTATGAGTACGAAAATAACGCGTAGTAGTATGTATCTAGCCTAACCCCTGAGGAGTAGTGACGAGGGAGTCGGCATCGACACTTACTACTGGTCAAATAATATCAATTACAGTAAAGAGGTAACTAAATATGACGCAGAGTAATTAAATAAAATAAACAATTATAAATACGTGGCACAATTTCCCTCCTTACTATAGCTCAAGCTTTCCATGAACAAATTTCCTCCTCAACCGGAGCATACATATATATAAAATGGACCTCACCAAATAGGTCGTTATAATCCTAATCAGGATGGTGGCTCACCGATATATTGGCTTCTTGACAAATATTACACACGATTTATACGATGATATTTTATAGAAATGACGAGGCATACGGCCCGATCCCATCATGATATGTGCACTGCCGAGGGTCAAATGACACGAACCACAGATGCATCTATTATACTTCCGATGCGAACCGCCCACTCCCATGAGAGTATGGTACATAATCCCGCCTAGGCGAATGACCCGATCCCATAAGATGTGAAGCTCATAATCCTTCCGAGGCGAACAGCCTGTTCCCTTAAGAATAAGAAGCTTTAACGGGTCCTTGACCCCACCCACGAATAAACATGTGAGTTATAATTTCTTTAACAACCTTTCAATGAAAACATATATATGTCGCGGAATCATTACGAGTACAATTACTTAATGACTAATCATGAACTCATGAAGTCTCTACAATAGCCCGTCTAGTCTCAAGTAGTAATGTAAAACAGAGGAATTTAATACGCGAGAGGCTGCTCAAATGGTACAACTATAGCATGATGTGAACCTAAGCCTACCTAGACAATAACATGAAAATAGATACGTACGGGCTCTCGTCACCTAAGACGTACGTAGACCCTACAACAAGTAGCACATATCAATTTAAAATACCTAGGGGTAATTTCCCCCTCACAGGATTAGACAAGAGACTTACTTCGCTCTAAAATTCCACAATCGGCTCACAAGCCTTTCTGACGACTCAAACTAATGCCCAACGCTCCAAAACTAGTCAATAATTGTGCAAATCGATAAAATCTCCCTCAGGCACACGAGCCGGGATTCCGAAAATTTTCGGAGATAAACTTACCCATAACCCCACGAACTCAAATATAAAATTTATTTCCAATTCCATAACCAAATTCTTAGTAAAAATCCAAAGATACAAATTTTTAGATTTTTCTTGAAAATCCCAAATTTCTACAAATTTTCATGTCTAAATCCATATATAAATCTTGTTTCTAACTCACAACTAGTAGAAATCACTTACCTCAAGATAAATGAAATTCCCTCTTCAAAAGCTCTAAAAAATCGCCCAAGTCGTATGAAAAATGGGTGAAATGAACTCAAAACCCGCTTTTAAGCCCTTCTTCGTGTTCGCGGCCAAAGCCTCGCGTTCCTGAAGGCTCTAGGCTCCACTGCTTCGCGTTTGCAGTGGAGCTCCGTGTTTGCGAAGGATAAATGGCTCCAGGCCCAGTTCCCTCTTTCCTTCTACGCGTTCGCGATTGACCCTTCGTGTTCGCGTAGTTTCCTCAGGCGACCCCTCTGCGTTTACGATCTCTACCTCGCGTTCGTGAAAGCCAAAAACCAGCAGCCTTAAAATCCTCTGCGTGAACGCGGGACTCTCTTCGCGTTCGCGAAGAAGGTAACGAGATACCAGATATCAGCAGTTCAAAAATATATCGAAATGATCCAAAACTACCCCGAAACACACCCGAGACCCCCGAGACCCCGTCTAATCACACAAACCAGTCCCTTAACACAACACGGACCTACTCGAGGTCTCATATAACATCAAACAACATCGAAATCTTGAATTACACCCCAATTCAAGCTTAACGAACTTTAGAACTTCAAACTTCTACATTCGATGCCGAAACCTATCAAATCACGTCCGATTGACCTCAAATTTTGAACATAAGTCACATTCGACATCACAGACCTACTCCAACTTTGGTAATTGAAATCCGACCCCGATATAAAAAAGTCCACTCCCGGTCAAACTTCTCGAAAACCTTTAATTTTGTAGCTTTCGTCAAATTATTCCAAATGACCTACGGACCTCTAAATCTATTTTTGAACGCGCACCCAATACAAGAATCACCATACGGAGCTATTTCCTGACTCGAAATCCCAGACGGGCATCTATAACTTTGAAATGCGTTTCAACCCAAATTTATGAAATTCTTCCAAAATTAAATTCCATAATAGGTGCCGAAATGCTCCCGGTCATCCAAAATCCGATCCGAATATACTCCCAAGTCCAAAATTATTATACGAACCTACTGGAACATTCAAATCCCGAATCCGAGGTAGTTTAGTCAAAAATATACCTTAGTCCATTTTCCAACATAAAGCTTCCGAAATGAGTTTTATTTATCCAAATTAACTCCGAACATCCCGAAATTCAATTCATACCACACGTACAAGTCATAATATATGAAGTGAAGCTGCTCATGGCCTCAAGCCGCTGAATTACACGCTAGAGCTCAAAACGACTGGTCACATCGTTACAGCTATTCACAGCCTACCCAAACCCGAGCAATCGTGGACCACCACTAGCAAACACATAGGGAAAAATTCACCACTGCCCTAACCAAGCCCACGCGATTACGGACCTTCTACTACGATCTCGTACAAGGACAGAAAATCAACAGTCTTTAGCTATAATGCCAGGTCCAAAATTGATCCGTTAATCATCCGAAACTCACCCGAGGCCTCCGGGAACTCAACCAAACATGCCATGAAGACCCAAAACATCATACGAACTTATTAGAGCCCTCAAATCACCTCAAACAACATCAAAACACGAATCGTACATAGATTCAAGCCTAATGAACTTTGAACTTCCAATTTCTACAAACGACGCCGAAACCTATCAAATCACGTCTGATTGACCCCAAATTTTACACACAAGTCATAAATGACACCACGAACCTACTCAAACTCCAGGAATCCCAATCCGACCTCGATATCAAATAGTCCACTCCCGATAAAACTTTTCAAATTTCCAGCTTTCGCCATTTCAAGCGTAATTCAACTGTAGACCTCCGAATTACAATCCGGACACTCTCCTAAGACTAAAATCACCCAACGGAGCTAATGGAACCATCAAAACTCTATTTCGGAGTCATTTAAAAATAAGTCAACATCTGGTCAACCATTTCAACTTAAGCTTCCAACCTTGAGACTAAGTGTCTTAATTTATTTTGAAATCCCTCCGGACCCAAACCGACTAGCCTGACAAGTCATATAACAACTGTACATAAAATGAGCAGTAAATGGGTGAACGGGGCCACATATCTCAAAACGACCGGTCGGATCGTTACAAGAAGATTAAAACGATTTGACATAAAATTAAGAAATTTATTGCGACTGATTTGAAAAAACAAAAATATTATTAATTCATGAAAATTACGAGTACAGTGGTAAAGAAATGAATGAATTACTTAATTATGGAAATGAAAAACCACTATTTTTTTCTTTTTTCCTTATAGATATTTGCTATTTTGCATCCTCTGGTCCATCTTTAAGGCTTCAAATTCTTCAAGCGCTCGAATTTCTCTAAGAAAATTATACAGAATAACGTATTAGAAAATGAAAGAATAATCAACAACTATATGTTTAAATTAAAGAAAAAAAAAGTGAAGGATTGTAAAATGGACTTTACAAGTAATAAAAACAGGGTTTAATTAAGACGTTCTATGCGGTGAAAAAAAATACATTTATACAATCATGCAGTTATAAGATAATTACTTATAATTTTATGATAAATATTAATGTGATAACATGGTAAATATCATTTTTAGTTTGTATATGAATACTACAAAAGATAGATTTATACAATCTAGATATTTACAAGGTAATTACTATATATAAATATCTATGATAAACATTAATATCTATAATCGAATAAAAATGGTAATTAACATGTTATAACTATTGATTTACTATAACAGTAGAGTAAGAACTCTTTTAACGTTCAATACATATAATTTATTTAGTAAAAATCATAACCAACATGTTACTATATATATATATATATGTAAAACCTATCGTGATGGCGCCTACCGTGGTACTAGGCAAGCCGACACCTTTCAAGAGCACTTCCATATTTATTTAAAAGTTAATGTCACGATCCCAAATCGGAAACGGTCGTGATGACGCCTCTCGTGAAAAAAGGATAGCCAACAAAAACCCCAAAACAAATTAATAGTTATAATAATTCATAAGGAGTCATTAAAAGTGATAAATCCCAAAACAGAGCGAAATAAAAGAAATGCGGAAACAAAATACAGCCCGACATCGGGATGTCACCAGTCATGAGCATCAAAAAATTAGTCTAAGAGTTTGAAAAGACAACATAGTCTAATACAAAACTTGGACAAACGAAATAAAAGTAGGAAAGAGAAGCACTGGGCTGCGAACGACGAGCAGCTACCCAGTCACCTCGAAACAAGCCTGCTGGAAGCAAATCAACCCTCACTAGCGTGACCCGAGACTACTGAATCTGCACAGAGAGGTGCAGGGAGTAATGTGAGTACGCCAACTCAGTAAGAAATAAAAGTAAAGGCAGCTGAGCGATAAGAGAACACGTAAATACACAACAAAATACTACAACGAGGCCGTGTAAAACAAGCACAATACAGTAAACAGTAAGAACTCATAAATACTCTTTAGTTCAGCAAAACCTCTTTAAAACATCTTTCAGCAGTTCAAACGAGTGAATGAAAAAAAGTATAAAAGATAGAAACACAAAACAGCCCCTCGGGCAAAATACCAATAGAACCAGCCCCTTGGGCTCTCTCACAATCACTCGTATCAGCCCCTCAGGCAACAACATGGAACAACATCAGCCCTTCGGACTATATCACATCACAAACTAGGTACACGCGTTCACTGGGGGTGTACGGACTCCGGGAGGGGCCCCTTACGACCCAAGCGCAATAATAAGCCATCTCGTGGCATAATCAACAGGCTCTCGGCTTCATATCAATCACAAGCCACCTCGTGGCACAATAAATCTGGCCCTCGGCCTCTCATATATCACAATCAGTACCACATGCTACATCGCGTAGCCCGATCCCATAGTATCCTCACAATACTGGCCCTCGGTCTTACTCAGTCAGAATCTCACAAGCCACACGGACAACAGTAAAACATGATGCTCAGCCCAAAAATATCATTTAAAATATCAAAACGAGTAAAGATGGTTGAGATGTGAAAACAGTAGAATATAGCATGACTGACTACAAATACTAAGTTAAAATAGTAAGGAATAGTAGTAAAATCCTGGCACGAGGCCCAAAACATGATGATAGCAAACAATTTTCAATCAAATACGCAGTTAAACAGTCATACGGACGGACTAAGTCACAATCCCCAACGGTGCACGACCCCACGCTCGTCATATAGCGTGTGCGTCACCTGAAAATAGCACAACGATGTGAATTCCGGGGTTTCATACCCTCAGGACAACATTTAAAATCATTACTTACCTCTATCCGGTCCAATCTCTAGCCAGCGATGCCTTTGACTCTTGTCTCGGCCTCAACTCGCATCGAATCTTACCAAAATCAAAATCACGACGTCAAAATATGCTAAGGGAACGAAGCCCATGAGAAAATAATCAAATTATGACACGAATCCCGAAAGTAACAAAACCCGACCCCCGGACGCACGTCTCAGAATCCGACAAAATTAACATCAATGGAACCCTTGTCTTCCCACGAGTTCGTTCATGCATATCAAATACTTCAAAATCCGACCGCAAATGACCCCACAAATCCCTAGATTTAGGTCTCAAATTTCCAAGACCTAACTCCCAACTTTTAGGCTTAAATTCCACAAATTCCATGATTAATTAGGTAGAATTCACATTAGGATTAAGTATTAAGTCCATAAATCTTACCTCCAAGTGTTCCACCTTGATTTCCTCTTCAATCCTCTTCAAAAAGCTCTAAAATCGCCCAACAATGGTGAAACTTAGGCTAATAATCGCGGAATTGGTCTTTTTAAACATTCTGCCCAGCACTTAAAAATCCTTCATCACGAACGTGGTCAACGCCTCGCGTTCACGAAGCAAAAATTTGAGTTGAACACTTTTCCTTCATTGTGAACGCGACGCCCTATATGCGAACGCGAAGACTTAGCCTCACAAACCATCGCGAACGCTGCCAACCCCTTGTGAACGCGAAGCTCACTGACCCTAACCCTTCGCAAGCGCGGGACTCCCATCGCGAACGCGAAGGCCAAACCTCCTGCCTCTCATCCTAAACCTTCGCGAACGCAAGGTCCCACTCACGAACGCGAAGGCCAAAAGTCTGCAACACTCACATCAGATTTTCTGCAATCTTTTTCAATTTGAATTGGTCAGTTCAACCACCCGAAACTCACCCGAGGCCCTCGGGACCTCAACCAAACCTGCCAACATATCCCATAACATCATTCAAACTTGTTCCAACCTTTGGAATGCTAAAAAAACCATCAAAACACCAAATTTGCATCGGATTCAAGCCTAAGAATTCCAAAAACTCCCAAATTCCGCTTTCGATCAAAAAGTCTATCAAACCACGTCCGAATGACCTGAAACTTTGCACACACATCCCAAGTGACACAACGGACCTACTGCAACTCCCGGAATTCCATTCCGACCCCTATATCAAAATCTCACCTATCAACCGGAAAACGCCAACAATCCATTTTCGCCAATTCAAGCCTAAATCTACCCCGGACCTCCAAAACACATTTCGATCACACTCCTAAGTCCCAAATTACCTCCCGAAGCTACTCGAATCATTGGAATTTACATCTGAGCCCTATTTCACATAAGTCAACATCCGGTTGACTTTTCCAACTTAAGCTTTCTCAAAAGAGACTAAGTGTCTCGAACCTTACCAAAACCTCCCCGAACCCGAGCCAACCCAGCCGATAACATATAATACAGTTGAACAAGACAATAAGAAGAAGAAATGGAGGAAACGGAGCGGTAACTCATGAAACGACCGGCCGAGTCATTACATCCTCCCCCTCTTAAACAAACGTTCGTCCTCGAACGAGTCAAGAAACATACCTGAAGCCTCAAATAGGTGAAGATATCTTCTCCGCGTCTCCCGCTCGGTCTCCCAGGTAGCCTCCTCCACGGGCCAACCTATCCACTGCACTTTCACTGAAGCTATATCCTTATACCTCAACTTTCAAACCTGACGCTCCAAAATAGCCACTGGCTCCACATCATAAGTCAAATCTCCCACTAACTGAACCGAGCTAAAATCCAATACATGAGACGGATCGCCAATATACTTCCAAAGCATAGAAACATGAAATATCAGATGCACGCTCGACAAGTTGGGTGCCAAGGCAAGCTCATAAGCCACATCCCCAATCCTCTGAAGTACCTCAAAAGGAGTAATGAACCGAGGACTCAATTTACCTTTCTTCCCAAACCTCATAACACCCTTCATGGGTGAAACCTTCAACAGCACCTTCTTACCAACCATGTAGGACACATCCCAAACCTTCCTGTCAGCATAACTCTTTTGTCTCGACTGTGCTGTATGAAGCCTCTCCTGAATCACCTTCACCTTGTCTAAAGCATCTTGCACTAAGTCTGTACCCAATAGCCTAGCCTCGCCCGGCTCAAACCAACCAACTGGAGATCTACACTGCCTCCCATACAAAGCCTCAAATAGAGCCATCTGAATACTCGACTGGTAACTGTTGTTATAAGCAAACTCTGCGAGCGGCAGAAACTGATCCCATGACCCTCTAAAATAAATGACACATGCGCGCAACCTGTCCTCCAATATCTGAATAGTGCATTTGGATTGCCCGTCCGTCTGAGGGTGAAAAGCTGTTCTAAACTCGATGTACCTAACTCTCGCTGCACAGACCTCCAAAATTGTGAAGTAAACTGGGTGCCCCTATCTGAAATAATAGAAACTGGGATACCATGCAAACGAACAATCTCCCGGATATATATCTCCGCCAACCGCTCTAAAGAATAGGTAGTACACACAGGAATGAAGTGTGCGGACTTGGTCAGCCGATCATCGAACTTCTTCAAAGTCCGTGGGATCCCAACTACAAAGTCCATGGTGATTCACTCCACTTCCACTCTGGAATATCCATCTACTAAAGCAAGCCACCCGTTCTCTGATGCTCATATTTCAACTGTTGACAATTGAGACACCGAGCTACAAACCCCACAATGTCCTTCTTCATTCTCCTCCACCAATAATGCTGTCTCAGATCCTGATACATCTTCGCGGCACCCGGATGAATAGAATACCGTGAGCTATGAGCCTCCTCTAGAATCAACTCACGAAGCCCATCTACATTGGGCACGCATATCCGGCCCTGCATCCTCAACACCCCATCATTACTAATAGTCACATCTCTGGCATCGTCGTGCTGAAATCTATCCTTAAGGACAAGCAAATGAGGATCATCATATTGGCGCTCTCTGATGCGATCAAAAAAGGAAGACTGAGAAATCACACTAGGTAATACCCTACTGGGCTCCGAGATTTCCAACCTCACGAACCGATTGGCCAAGGCCTGAACATCAGCTGCAAGAGGTTTCTCCCCAAAAGGGATATATGCCAAACTCCCCATACTCACTGGCTTCCGGCTCAAAGCATCGACCACTACATTGGCCTTCCCCGGATGGTACAAGATAGTAATATCATAATCCTTTAGCAGCTCCAACCATCTTCCCTGCCTCAAATTGAGATCCTTTTTCTTGAACAAGTGCTGGAGGCTACGATGATCCATAAATACCTCGCAAGACACCCATACAGATAATGCCTCCAAATCTTCAACGCATGAACAATGGCCGCCAACTCCAAATCATAAACATGGTCGTTCTTCTCATGGGGCTTCAACTGATGAGAAGCACAAGCAATAACTCTACTCTCCTGCATCAATACACACCCAATACCCAGTCTCGAAGCATCACAATACACTGTATATGAACCTGAAGCTGATGGCAACACTAATACTAGAGCTGTGGTCAAGGCAGTCTTGAGCTTCTAGAAGCTTTCCTCACACTCATCAGACCACTGAAATGGAGCACCCTTCTAAGTCAACTTGGTCAGGGGCGATGCGGTAGATGAAAATCCCTGAAAAAACTAGCAATAATAACCCGCCAAACCAAGGAAGCTGCGAATCTCTATGGTTGAGGACGGTCTGGACCAAGTCTAAACCACTTCTACCTTCTTCAGATCAACCTGAATACCCTCGCTGGACACCACGTGCCCCAAGAAAGCCACTGAAGTGAGCCAAAACTCACATTTGGAGAACTTTGCATAAAGCTTCTCCTCCCTCAATCTCTGCAATACCACTGTTAAATGCTCCGCGTGCTCCTCCTAACTACGCGAGTATACCAGAATATCGTCAATGAAAAAAATAACGAACGAGTCAAGATAAGGCCGGAACACGCTGTTCATCAAATGCATGAACGCTGCTGGGGTATTGGTCAGCCTAAAAGACATCACAAGGAACTCAGTGACCATATCGGGTCCTGAAAGCTGTCTTGAGAATATCCGAGTCCCTGATCTTTAGTTGGTGACACCCTAAGCGAATATCAATCTTGGAGAACACCCTCGCTCGCTGAATCTTGTCGAACAAATCATCGATACGAGGCAAAGGGTACTTGTTCTTAATTGTTACTTTGTTCAACTACCTGTAATCAATGCACATCCTCATCGTGCCACCCTTCTTCTTAACAAATAGAACAGACGCACCCCAAGGTGACACACTAGGCCGAATAAGTCCCTTATCAAGGAGTTCCTGAAGTTGCTCCTTTTACTCCTTCAACTCTGCTGGTGCTATACGATACGGTGGAATAGAAATAGGCTGAGTGCCCGGCACCAGATCAATATCAAAATTGATATCCCTGTCTGGTGGCATGCCCGACAGGTCTGCAGGAAACATATCTGGAAAATCTCTCACAACTGGAACAAAATCAATGCTGGGAGTATCTGCACTAACATCTCTCACAAATGCTAAGTATGAAAGACAACCTTTCCCAACCATACGTTGGGCCTTCAAGAATGAGATTACCCTGCTTGGAACATAATCAGACAGATCTCGCCACTCAATCTGTGGCACACCTGGCATAGCTAACGTCACTGTCTTGGCATGACAGTCCAGAATAGCCCGGCATGGAGATAACCAATCCATGCCCAATATCACATCGAAGTCTAGCATACATAACAATAGAAGATCCACTCAGGTCTCCAGACCCCTAATAGACACAACACACGACCGGTATACACAGTCTAACACAACAATATCGCCCATCAGAGTAGAGACATGAACAGAAGAAATGAGAGACTCGCAAGGCGTATCCAAATAATGGGCAAAATAAGATGACACATAAGAGAATGTAGAGCCAGTATCAGATAACACAGAGGCATCTCTGCGGCAGACTAAGATAATATCTGTAATTACCGCATCTGAAGCAACAACATCAGGTCTAGCTGAAAGTGCATAGAAACGGGCCTGACCACCACCGGATTGACCTCCCCCTCTTAGGCGACCCCTAGATGGATGTCCTCTACCCCTAGCTGGCTGGGTGGATGGTGAAGTAACTGGTGCTGAAGTCGATGGCTGACCCTCTGCTGAGATGAACCCCCAAGGCGACGAGGACACTGCCTCCACATATGTCTCAACTCTCCACACTCATAACAACTCCCTGGTACCGGAGACGGGGACTGAAGAGGACCCCTATCACCAGGATGACTAGCAGACGCACCTGGCACAGAAGAGTCCTAAACTGATGGAGCACAGGACGAACCCTGGGCTAGAAGGGCAATGAATGAGGAATGACCCTGCTGAGAACCGTGAGAACCATGTCCCGATAACGCCCTACGATAACCTGGGCGAGCTGACTGAGCTTGCCGGAATGGGTGACCTCTGCCGTGCTGAAACTAACCCCTCGAAGGAGCACCCCCAAAACTACCAGATCCTCAAGGCCCTTAGCCTCCATCTCCTCTCGCTCCTGGTGACAAACTGACTCAATCTCACGAGCGATATCACCAACCTCCTCAAACGTAGCACCTGACACCCTCTCCCTAGTTATGAGAATCCGAAGCTGATATGTGAGGCCATCAACAAACCTCTAGATCCTCTCTCTCTCCGTAGCAACCAACCAAATGGCATGATGAGTTAACTCGGAGAACCTCATCTCATACTGTGTAACAGTCATATCCCCCTATCGCAACTGCTCAAACTGCCTACGCGGCTCTTTCCTGCGGGACTGTGGCACATAGTTCTCCAAAAAGAGAGCAGAGAACTGCTGCCAAGTAAGGGGCGCCGCACCAACAGGCCTATGCCTCTCATAAGCCTCCAACCAAGTGAAGGCATCTCTCATAAACTAAAAAGTCGTGAATGCGACCCCACTGGTCTCCAGAATACCCGCGGTATGAAGAATCCTCTGACATCTATCTGAGAAACCCTGGGCATCCTCGCCCTCTACACCACATAAAGTAGGAGGCTGGAGTCTGCCAAACCTCTCTAATCTGCGATGCTCGTCCTCTGGCATAGCTGGAGCTACATAACCCTAAGCAGCTGCCACCGGCTGGGCTAGTGGTGCCTCCGATATCTGCAACCCCTGAACAACCTGATCGGGTGTGCGGGCGGTGGGAGTCTTAGTGCCTTCCCCGGCCTGAGAAGTGGCTTCGGCAATAGAAACTGCAACCGCCTGAGCAAGACTAGTACACACGGTCAAGATCTGGGCCAAGGTCTCCTGAAGACCTAGAATCACAATGGGCACAGCTGGTGCCTGAGCTGGTGCTGCTGGATCGCCCACAACTAGGACCTGATCCTGAACTGGGGCGGCTAGTGGATCTGCAGGTGCTGCCCTAGCTGCTGTGCGGGCTACACCTCTGCCCCTACCACGGCCTCTACCGTGTCTTCGGCCTCTAGTGGCCCCAGTTGGTGGTACTGGTGGTCGTCCATCCTATCCGGTTCTTCGTGGCCTCACAATCTGTGAGAGAATAGAATAACAGAAGTTTAGTACTCGGATCAACAGATTCGCACGACAAGAATTTCAAGAATATGAAGTTTTCCTAAAGGTTTTGTAGCCTTGTATAAGGTAAAACCGGGGGGTCCGATTTCCCCGTCATTGGGTCGCCCCGCGAACGTGCTTCTCGAGGTTCAAAGCAGAGGTCGAGACTTACCTTCAGGAACCGTCGGGTTTTGACCTCCGGGGCAGTTCATACCAACGGCTGTGATAGGAAAGAAAGGAGTTTCCAAGGCATGCAGCTGGTATTGACAGAGCCTAATGCTATCTAGCTATCCCATCCCCCTATCTTTGTAATTAATGCTTTCTATGTTGGGATTCCCCTTCTATATAAAGGGGATCCTTACCATTTTGTAAAGAACCTATTGTTGCTCCAACTATTCTACACGAAATAAATAATAACTCTCTCTCTCTCTTTTCTCTCTGATACACTCTCTCGATACTATTGCTCCTATTTATAATTTCATACTTGTTCTTCATTTATTGCTTATCATAGGCCATAAAGAGCCTCCCTCAATATATTATAACTATTATCCCTTCCCCGATTATCCCCAATAGCTCGAGCCCGAGCCCAGTCATCGACCTCGAGACCCCGCATCGGTCAGTCCGAGACCTGAATAGCTAACTCCTTGGTTTGATTATAACTCCATTTTAGCTCGTGTTTCGTCTTTAAACTTCATACACCTAGCATCCACTGCTTAACAACTAGCATAAAAATAGATCACGTATTTTTAGAATCCTATCAACAAATTTAATTGTTATTACCATTATTACGGTAAACAAGCCTCCGGGGATAAATACAGACTTCTCCATACAGATCCGCAAGATTCTACTAAACCTGCTCATGACTCGAGAGACCTATGTAACATAGGCTCTGATAGCAACTTTTCACGACCCCAAATCGGAACCGGTCATGATGGTGCATCTCGTGAAACAAGGCCAGCCAACACAAACCCCCAAAACCAATTAACAGTTATAATAATTCATAAGCAGTCGTTAAAAGTGATAAATCCCAAAATAGAGCGAAATAAAAGAAATGCAGAAACAAAACATAGCCCGATATCGGGGTGTCACCAGTCATGAGCATCTAAAATCCGTCTAAGAGTATGCAAAGACAACATAGTCTAATACGAAACTAGGACAAATGAAATAAAAGTAGGAAGGAGAAGCATTGGGCTGCGAACACCGAGCAGCTACCTAGTCACCTCCAAACAAGCCTGCTGGAAGAAAATCAACCCTCGCTAGCGTGACCCGAGACTCCTGAATCTGCAAACAGAGGTGCACGGAGTAATGTGAGTACGCCAACTCAGTAAGTAATAAAAGTAAAGGCAGCTGAGCAATAAAAAAATACGTAAATACACAACAAAATGCTACAACGAGGCCGTGTAAAACCAGCACAATACAGTAAGCAGTAAGAACTCATAAAAACTCCTTAGTTCAGTAAAACCTCTTTAAAACATCTTTCAGCATTTCAAACGAGTGAATTAAAACAGGTATAAAAGATCGAAACACAAAACTGCCCCTCGTGCAAAATACCAATAGAACTAGCCCCTTGGGCTGTCTCATAGTCACTCGTATCAGCCCCTCGGGCAACAAAATGGAACAACATCAGCCCCTCGGGCTATATCATATCACAAACTGGGTACCCGCACTCACTGGGGGTGTACAGACTCTGGGAGGGGCACCTTACGGCCCAAGCATAATAATAAGCCATCTCGTGGCATAATCAACAGGCTCTCGGCCTCATATCAATCACAAGCCACCTCGTGGCATAATAATTTGGCTCTCAGCCTCTCATATATCACAGTCAGTACCACATGCTGCGGCGCGCAGCCCGATCCCATAGTATCCTCACAACACAGGCTCTCGGCCTTACTCAGTCAGAATCTCACAAGCCACACGGGCAACAGTAAAACATGATGCTCAGCATAAAATATCATTTAAAATATCAAAATGATTAAAGATGGTTGAGATGTGAAAACAGTAGAATTTAGCATGACTGAATACAAATACTAAGTCAAAACAGTGAGGAATAGCAGTAAAATCCCGGCACGAGGCCCAAATATAGCATTCAGCCCAAAACATGATGATAGCAAATAGTTCTCAATCAAATACGCAGTTAAACAGTCATACGGGGCAGACTAAGTCACAATCCCCAATGGTTCACGACCCCACGCTCGTCATCTAGCGTGTGCGTCACCTCAAAATAACATAACGATGTGAATTCCGGGGTTTCATACCCTCAGGACAACATTTACAATCATTACTTACCTCTATCCGGTCCAATCTCTAGCCCGCGATGCCTTTGCCTCTCGTCTCGGGCTCAACTCGCGTCGAATCTAACAAAATTCGGAATCATGACGTCAAAATATGCTAAGGGAACGAAGCCCATGCGAAAATATTCAAATTACGACACAAATCCCGAAATTAACCAAACCTGACACCCGTGCCCACGTTTTGGAATCCAAAAAAATTAACATCAATGGAACCCTTGTCTTCCAACGAGTTCATGCATATCAAATACATCAAAATCCGACCACAAATGACCCCTCAAATCCCTAGATTTAGGTCTCAAATTTCCAAGCCCTAACTCCTAACTTTTAGGCTTAAATTCCACAAATTTCATGATTAATTAGGTAGAATTCACATTAGGATTATGTATTAAGGCCATAAATTTTACCTCCAAGTGTTCCCCCTTGATTCCCTCTTCAATCCTCTTCAAAAAGCTCTAAAATCTCCCAACAATGGTGAAACTTAGGCTAAAAATCGCAGAATTGGACTTTTAAAACATTCTGCCCAGCACTTAAAAATCCTTCATCGCGAACGTGGTCAACGCCTCACGTTCGCGAAGCACAAATTTTAGTTGACCACTTTTCCTTCATCGCGAACGCTGACGCCCTGTACGCGAACGCGAAGACTTAGCCTCACAAACTATCGCGAACGTGGCCACCCTCTCCCGAACGCGAAGCTCGCTGACCCCAAACCTTCGTGAACGCGGGACTCCCATCGCGAACGCGAAGGCCAAACCTCCTGCCTCTCATCCTAACCCTTCGCGAACGCAAGGGCTCACTCGCAAACGCGAAGGCCAAAAGTCTACAACACGCACAACAAATTTTCTGCAATCTTTTTCAACTTGAATTGGTCCGTTCAACCACCCGAAACTCACCCAAGGACCTCGGGACCTCAACCAAACATGACAACATATCCCATAACATTATTCGAACTTGTTCCAACCTTCGGAACGCTCAAAACAACATAAAAACACCAAATTTGCATCGGATTCAAGCCTAAGAATTTCAAAAATTCCCAAATTCCGCATTCGATCAAAAAGTCTATCAAACCACGTCCGAATGACCTGAAATTTTTCACACACATCCAAAATGATACAACGGACCTACTGCAACTCCCGGAATTCCATTCCAACCCCTATATCAAAATCTCACCTATCAACCGGATCCCAAAAATCCATTTTTGCCAATTCAAGCCTAAAGCCATCTCGGACCTCCAAAACACATTGCGATCACACTCCTAAGTCCCAAATCACCTCCCGAAGCTATCCGAATCATCGGAATTCACATCCGAGCCCTATTTCACATAAGTCAACATCCGGTTGACTTTTCCAACTTAAGTTTTTTCAAAAGAGACTAAGTGTCTCAAACCTTACCAAAACCTCTCCGAACCCGAGCCAACCAACCCGATAACACATAATACAGCCGAGCAAGACAATAAGAAGCAGAAATGGGGAAAACGGAGCGGCAACTCATGAAACGGTCGGCCGAGTCGTTACAGTTAAGTCAAAGGTGTTCATAATAGAAACATCATAAAAGAGTTGAAGTCAAAATAAAAATGCAGAAAGGATAGCCCGTATCGGGGTATCACTAAGTCATGAGCATGTAAAATCAGTCTACAATTAGAGTTTACAATTGTCCACGTAGGCCAAAAATAGAAAGAAAAGATAACAATGGAGGGAGAGATAAGGGATGTGAACGCTGGCAACTACCTCTTATGTCTCCAATAGTCTACCGTGCACGAACTCAACGACCACCGCGACTGGTATCACCTGAATCTGCACACAAGTTGCAGGGAGTAACGTGAGTACTTGCAACTCAGTAAGTAACAGAAATAAATAAGGAATTGAGAAGCAGTGACGAGCTATACAAATACAATTTATTTTAATAAATTTCAAATAAGGAACAGTAATTCTTTCAAATTTAGTAGCTTAGTCAAATTGGTTTGTGCCCAAGTAAAACAGATAACAAGTCTTCCGGAAATTTGCACAACAATGACAGATAACAGCTAAGTGCAACAAATAATTTAAAGCAAGTATAGTCTCTCATGACCACAGTCACCCATCTCATCTCAACAGCTCAGTCACTCGACTCTCAGCCCTCAGTAATCGTACTCAATAGGTACCTGCGCTAACTGGGGGTGTGCACACTCCGGAGGCGCTCCTTCAGCGAAGGCACTATATCATTGTGGTGTGCATCCCGATCCAACATATAACAGCCATAAGGCTCATTGCGGCATACAACCCGATCCAATATATATACATATATAGCCCTGAGGCTCGCTACGGTGTGCAACCCGATCCATATACACTTATATATCTCAACACTTAGGCCCTATCTCAGCACCAACCTCACAAGTCCCCCCGCGCTCTCAGAAAGCATATAATTTAGCCTAAATAGAGATAATAACATGTATCAATGATGAATAGGAAGGGATGGAGGTGTAATGCGCAAGTAATATCATGAGTGAGAACAAAACAGCAAATAGCAGTTAATCCAGCAAGTACATGACCTCAAGGGTCTCAACAGTGATAACATAAGGCCTAAACATGAATTCTAACATGAAGTGCAGTCAATTTCTATAAAAGCATAGGGAACACGTAGTAAAACAATAGGCTAATCGATTCTACAATCTCACGGGACGGACAAAGTCACTATCCCTACAGTGCATGCCCACATGCCCGTCACCTAGCATGTGTGTCACATCGAAAATAGTCATACGACACAAAATTCGAGGTTTCATACCCTCTGGACCAGATTTACAATTGTTACTTACCTCAATCCGAGCAAAATCCTACAGCGCAGTTCCTTTGCCTCTCGAATCAGCCTCCAAACGTCCCGAATCTAGCCACAAACAATACAATACGATCAATATAGGCTAAAGGAATCACTTTCACAAGAAATCACCAAATTATAGCCAATATCCGATATCGGCTCAAACCGGCCACCCCGGGCCCACGTCTCGAAACCCAACAAAAGTCACAAAATCCTAAAGTCAATTCACTCACTAGTCTAACAATACTAAATTCATCAAAATCCGACATCATTTTCCCCTCCAAAGAGCCAAAATGCACTTTCCAATTCTCAAGCCCTAATCTGCCAAATTTCACGTCAAAAACTCACCAACTAGGTTGAAAATCAGTGGGGAAACACCATTATTGAAAATAAATAAGCACAAGGCCTTACCTCAGTAATCCCTTCAAAACCCTCTTCAAAATCCTCGAAAATCCGAGTTCCAAAATGTGAAAATGTGAAAAATCTCAAAGTCCCGCTTTTATATGTTTCCGCTCAGCTATATCGCACATGCGTTCCCTATGTCTCTTCTGTGATGCCACACCTGCGGAAAACCCATCGCAGGTGCCCATTTCACTTAAAAATCCTTACCTCTCTCCTGCGGCCTCAAGACCGCATCTGCGCTTCCGCATGTGCGAAAACCATCTCGCTTTTGCGGTCCGAACTCGCACCTGCGCCCTTGGGTCCGCTTCTGCGAACACCGCAGGTGCGGGAACGCCATCGCACCTACGTCCTTTGCCCAGATCACCCTTGGCTTCTTCTGTGGCTCCTTCTCCGCTTCTGCGGGCTCGCACCTGCGGTTTCCACTCCGCAGGTACGATTATGACAGCTGAGTTCAACTTCCGCAGCCTACCACTTTCCAAACTTGTTCCGTAAGTCACTCGAAATTAACCCGAGGCCCTCCAGACCTCAACCAAACATACCAACACGTCTCATATTATCATACGAACTTAGTCGGACCTTCGAGTCACTCAAAATAACATCCAAACAACAAATTAACTCCGGATTCAAGCCTAAGAACTTCTAAACTTCTGAATTCCACAAACGATGACGAATCTACCAAACCACGTCCGAATGACCTCAAATTTAGCACACACATCAGAAATGACACCAAGAACCTACTTTAACTTCCGACCCCGATATCAAAATTTCAACTGCCGGGCAAAATCGCAAAAATTCTAACTTCCGTCAATTCAAGCCTTATTCTACTACGGACCTCTAAGTCACATTTCGAATGCGCTCCTAAATCCAAAATCACCTGATAGAGCTAACGGGACCATAAAGTTCAAATCCAAAGTTGTTTACACATAAGTCCGCATCCGGTCAACTTTTCCAACTTAAGCTTCCAACTAGGAGACTAATTATCTCAATTCACTCCAAAACCACTCCGGACCCAAACCAACTGACCGGGTAAGTAGAGGTACAACTGTAGAACACAAAAGAAGTAGAAAAAAGGGGAACAGGGCTATTGCTCTTGAAACGACAGGCCGGATCGTTACATATATATATATATGCATTTTCACATTCGTTGAAGCAAGCTATATATTCAGCGTAACCTTTACAACAGCTTCTTTAGACATTTCTGCGTTACTTTTTTCTTGTTCATGAGCCTTCTAGACATGCACAGATGATGATAGCATAACCATGCACACAAGAAATACTGCAACAAGCTTCTTTGATGATTCCATTTTTTAGAATTTGTTTTGAATTATTTTGGCGTTTCGCTTCTCGCTTTTTTCTTGATATTACTTTTTTTTGATGTGTTTGTTGCTTTATGTTTCTTATTTGGGAAGATTTGGTTACGCTATTGATTCTGCTCTTTATAGGTATTTTTGGAAACTTTTTTTGTTGGAGATTTGCCTTAAAAGTTGGATGATTTCCAGTTTTGTAGGATTTTTCTTGGTTGTGCTTGTGTTAAATTAAGGTTAATTTACTAACTGAAAATACGATACCATGAGATCCATTCTTCCACATACTTTCTCTTTGGCTAATGTAATCATCAAAACTCCATGCCGGAGTCATATACAAATAAGTCAATATCGGGTTAATCATTTCAACTTGAGCTTGCAATCTTGAGACTAAGTGTCTCAATTCATTCTGAAATCCCTCCGGACCCAAACCGACTAGCCCGGCAAGTGATATAACAATTGTAAAGCATAAAAGGAGCATTAAATGGGGGAACGAGGCCACAACTCTTAAAATGACCGATCTTTTCATTACAAGAAGATTAAAAAGATATGAAATAAAATTTAGAAATTTGTTGCGGTTGACTTGAAAAAGCAAAAATATTGTTAATTCATGAAAATTACAAGTACAGTGGCAAAGAAATGAATGAATGAATTAATTAATTAGTAGAAATGAAAAGCCACTATTTTATTATTTTTTCCATAAATATTTGCTATTTTTGCATCTTTTGGTCCATCTTCAAGGCTTCAAATTCTTCAATTGCTCGAATTTCTCTGAGAAAATTATACAGAATAACGTATTAGAAAACGGAAGAATAATCAACAACTATATATTTGAATTAAAGAAAAAAAGTGAAGATTGTAGAAAGGACCGTACAATTAGGAAAAATTGGGTTTAATTTAGACGTTCTATGGGGTGAAAATAAAAAAGTACATTTATACAATCATGCATTTATAAGGTAATTAGTTAAATTTTATGAAAAACATTAATGTGATAACATGGTAAAAATCATTTTTAGTTTTATATATGAATATTATAAAAGATAGATTTATACAATCTAGATATTTATAAAGTAATTACTATATATAAATTTCTACGATAAACATTAATATCTATAATCGAATAAAAATGGTAACTAACATGTTATAACTATTGATTTACTATAACAGTAGCGTAAAATTTCTTTTAACGTTCAAACATATAACTCATTTAGTAAAAATCATAACCAACATGTCGATAGTCCAACAATATATTTAGCCTTTTTCGATCATTTTTTGTAGCGATCTACTTAGCACGTATTAAAGTTACATTGTTAGTGTACATACCTTTTAGCAACTTGGCATTGCAGTCGCTGTCACACTTCATCTCACAATGAGTGTATCCAAGACCTTGATCAATACATTCCTTTTCACATTCGTTGAAGCAAATTGTATATTCAGCGGTAACCCTCGCAACAGATTCTTTAAACATTTCTGCGTTACTTTTTTCTTGTTCATGAGCCTTTGAAACATGCACAGAAGATAACATAACCATGCACACAAGAAACACTGCAACAAGCTTCTTTGATGATTCCATTTTTAAGAATTTGTTTTGAATTATTTTGGCGTTTCGCTTCTCGGTTTTTTCTTGTTATTACTTTTTTGATGTGCTTGTTGCTTTGTGTTTCTTTTTTTGGGACGATTTAGTTATGCTATTGATTCTTCTATTTATAGGTATTTTTGGAAAAATTTAGTTGGAGAATTTTCCTTAAAAGTTGGATGATTTCCAGTTTTTTAGGATTTTTCTTGGTTGTGCTGGTGTTAAATTAAAATTAATTTACTAACTAAAATAGGACGCCATGAGATCCATTCTCCGGCTGAAATCAAGAAATGAATTTTCACCTCTAAAAAAAGTAATGTAAGTACATAATTTTATTATTACCAACAAGTTCATTGCTCAACTATCTCACCAATGACAATGGTTTATATCAATATTTAAAACCCAGCATATGCACTCTTCATACCTTTTCCCAAGTTTTAAACTAATGCCAAGATCATTTAAAATATTCATGTGGCTTTTTCTAACATGATCATCTCAAAACATGACTCTAATGCAATCCACACTATCACTCACTCTTTGTGCCAACTCAAAAATCAAGGTCTCTGCCAATCCTTTACAAATCATGTGCCTTCACCAACCAACCACAGAGAAACTGGTCCACACGCTCAAATATATGTTCAAGTACATTTTAAGGTGTCACGAGCCAAAATCCAACTAGTCGTGATAGCACCTAACCTAACCCGCTAGGTAAGCCAAAATAACGATATCCAATTTAAATGAAATTAATAATATAAATAAATATGGTAGTACAAATCATGACCTTCTAAGATTTTTTAATTTACAAAAGCTGATATTTAATAAAGTACATCATTTGTTAAAATATACATAAATAGACCATTCAAAAGTTTAAAGCTACCATGAACAAGAGATAGTGATAAACCGGAATGCAGATACATAAAATAAAGTCGAATCCGAGTAAAGAAAGCTTACCCCAAACCAACACATGACGAACCCCTCCAAAATCGCCCAAATCTAAAGTCTACAACTCAAAATATGATAAAATTGGCCTAACCCACGAATAAATATTTCTGCCCCGAAAATCCTCCTATTGCAGTAAGCAGGTCACTTCTACGGCGCCCGCTTCTGTGGCCAATAATCTGGTACCTGAGCCAATGTCGCTTCTACGACAGAAAATGCGCTTCTACGCTACATTTTCCGCAGGTGCGATCCCCATCCTTCCAACAAAACTCCGCACCTACGCTTGCCTGGCCACTTCTGTGGCACCGCATCTACGACTCTTCATCCGCATGTGCGATGTTATTAGTAACCAGCCTCTTGAGCAATACATCAAGTTTCCAAAATGATCCGCGACTCATCCGCAACACATCCCGGACCCAGTCCAAACTTACCAATAAGTTTCATAACATAACACGGACCTGCTCGAGGCCTCAAATAAAGTCAAACAACATCAAAACTATGAATCGCGCCTCAAATAAAACTTAAAGAACTTATGAACATTCAACTTCAAAAACTCATGCCGAATCATATCAAATCAATCTGGAATAACCCTTTTGCATGCAAGTCTCAAATGACATAACGAAGCTATTCCAACTCTAGGGATTGCAATCCAAGCCCGATATCCAACAAGTCAACTCCCTGTCAAACCTCTTAACCTTCCAAGCCTTCAAATTTTCAATTCTCGCCAAAATGTATCCAATCAACCTACGGACCTCCAAATCCAAATTCGAACATACGCCTAAGTACAAAATAACCATACGAAGCTACTAAAATCATCAAAACAACATTGCAGAGTCCTTTACACAAAAGCAAAACTCCGGTCAACTTTTTTCACTTAGCTTCTAAAACAGTAATTATTCTTCCAAATCAATCCTGAATCATCCGGAAGTTTAACGATGTCACGACCCTAAACTCGGACCCGGTCGTGATGGCGCCTCTTGTGAAGACAAGGCCATCCGACACATTCCCATTCCAATCTTAAGCATTAAAATAATAAGTATTAAGTAGTAAACATGATAAAATCTCAAAAATAAGCAGTTAACAGTATAATTTACGGAAAAACAAACCCAATACAGCCCGATACCGGGGTGTCAGTAGTCATGAGCATCTACTAAGGTCCAAATACAACTAGAGTCAAAAATGTACTAAATACAGTCTAATGAAATCAAGAGGGAGAAAAGTAGTGCTGCGAACGTCGGCCAACTACCTTGCTAAACTCCGATGACTCTGCCTCTAAGCAACCAATACCAGCTACCAGGTTCAGAGATACCTAAATATACACACAAGGTGCAGGGAGTAAAGTGAGTACTTCCAACTCAGTGAGTAATAAAAACAAATGAAGACTGAGTGATAGGAAATCATAAAGAGTACATCAACATGCTGTATAGAAGCAGTACAAAACCAGTAAGAAAGCAATGAAGCTGTGAAATCTCTTAAGCACCTTAGCTCAGTTTAAACTTGTTCAAAAATGGCTTTTCAACAGTTAAGCAATTGAATGCAAGCAGTTAGAACATATAAGCATAGAAGATCCGCCCCTCCGGTATAATTACACAATCAAACAGGTACATGACAGGTAATAAGAAAGATAAGCACATAAAGGTTCGCCCCTCGGGCACAATGTCAACAAATCCGCCCCTCGGGCAATATCTCAGAACAATACCAGCCCCTCGGGCTATATCTCAGAACCATACCAGCCCCTCGGGCTATACCTCACATCACAATGGGTACTCGCGCTCATTAGGGGTGTACAGACTGCTGGAGGGACCCCTTACGGCCAAAGCGCAACATCAAGCCATCTCGTGGCATCATAAACATGCTCTCGACCTCATATCAATATCAAGCCACCTCGTGGCGCACAACCTCAGGCCCTCGGCCTCATTATCATAATCAATATATCACTGCTGCGGCGTGCAGCCCAACCCAAAAGTATCCTCACAATACAGGCCCTCGGCCTTACTCAGTTAGAATCTCATAAGCCCTTCGGGCATCAGTAAAATATGAAGCTCGGCTCAAATATCTTTGAAAATATCAATTAATGTGTTTAAAACAGAATAACATAGCTGAGTTTTGAAAATATTGAAAGATCTGGCATGACTGAGCACAAGTATGAAATCAAACAGTGAGGAAAATATCATTAACAATCCCCTAAGGGTTCAAACAGTTGGCACAAATCCCAAATATGGCTTTTAGCCCAAAGTATAATAATATCAAACAATTAGCTGCCAATTATACACAAAAATAGTCATTCGGGATGGACTATGTCACAATTCCCAATGGTGAACGACCCCACGCTCATCATCTAGCGTGTGTTTCACCTCAATATAGCACGACGCTGTGCAATCCGGTGTTTCATACCCTCAGAACAACATTAAAAATCATTACTCATCTCGAACTAGCCCGAAAAGCTACTCTTCAACACGCTTGCCTCTCGACACAACTACCCAGTGCTCGAAATCTACCAAGTTCAGATTTTTATAATCAAATTATGCTAAACGAATGAATTCCAATTGAAAAATATCAATTTTAAGCACAAAATCCAAAATCAGTCAAAACCCGACCCCCGGGCTCGCGTCCCGGAACTGGACAAACTTTATACCAAAATGTTCTTCATCTTCTCACGAGTCCGTACACATAAAGAACTCGAAAATCGGAGTTCGTTTGACCCCTCAAGTCATCCCTAGAAGGTCTCATAATCTCAAACCCTAACACCACCTTTTTCTACTGATTTTCATGTCTAAATCCATGTAAGATCACATATTTAACTCAAAAATAGGAAGAAATCACTTATCTAGTGTTGCTTGGTGAAAATCTCTCCTTGAGCTCTCCAAAATCGTCTAAACTAAATGAAAGAAATGGGCTAAAACTCGTGTTTAAAACAATCTGCCCAGGCTTCTTCGAGTTGTACCTTGTGTTGTGCAGGTTGTACATCCTAGTACCATTTTCATCTGTTGTACACCTTATGTTAAAACGCCCATATCTCCTTGTGGAAATATCCAAATGACAAACGGTTTGAATATTTAGAAACTAGACTCGAAGATATTTCATTTGATTGGTTGTAAATCATATAATACTTTATATATTTCGAGATATGAGCTTCTAAAGTTGGCTCCATGCATCAGAAAATTCTATCAAAATTGCTCCACTAGCCATCTTCAAGCGATCATAACTTTCTGATAAAATGTCCAAATCATGAATGGTTTAACATTCTGGAAACTAGAATGCAAGGGATAAAACTTTCATGTTTTTCAAATTTTCTGATTCCTTATAGATTGCAAGATATGAGCTTCCAAACTCGACTCCTCGCATCAGAAATTTTCTGGTGAACAACTTCTGCAACAGAATTTTAGCAGCTTTCTTTGTCCGAAATCCATCTCGTTAACCTTCCGAAATCCACCCGAGGCCCTAGGGACCTTAAACAATTATACCAACATGTCCGATAATATGATACGAACTCGCTCGAGGCCTCAAATCACATCTAACAACATCGAAATCATGAATCGCGCATCGAATCGAATTATGAGTTTTCAAATCATCCAACTTCTATATTTTGCGCCGAAACATACAAAATCAATCTGGAATGACTTTAAATTTTGCACACAAGTCACATTCAACATTACGGACCTATTCAAACTTCCGGAATCGGAATCCGACCCCGATATCAAAAAGTCAACTCTCGGTCAAACTTCTCAAAAACCTTCAAATTTCTAACTTTAGCCAAATCACTCCAAAATGACCCACTGACCTCTGAATTCCCTTTCGATCGCGCTCCCAACACCAGAATCACCATATGGAGCTATTCCCAGACTTGGAATCCCAAACGGACATCGATAACACTGATATGCACTTCAACCCAAACTTATGAATTTCTTTAGAAAATGCCAACTTCCACAATAGGTGCTGAAACATTCCCGGGTCTTCCAAATCCCGATCCGAACATATGCCCAAGTCCAAAATCATCGTACGAACCTGCTGGAACCTTCGAATCCTGATTCCGAGGTCGTTTACTCAAAAATTCAATCTTATTCAATTATTTCAACTTAAAGCTTCTGAAATGAGAATTCTTTCTCCAAATCAACTTCGAATTTCCCGGAATTCAATTCCAACCAAGTGTACAAGTCATAATACCTGAAGTGAAGCTGCTCACGGCCTCAAACTGTTGAACGACGCGTTAGAGCTCAAAATGACCTGTCGGATCGTTACAAACGACCCGACCGATCATTTTGATATTTAAAGACTTGTTCCCCCATTTACCACTCATTTTATGCTTAATAGTTGATATGTGACTTCCCAGGGTTGTTGGCTCGTGTTCGGAGAGGTTACGGAATGAGCTGAGACAAAGGTCTTAAGGTTAGAAGCTTAAGTTGAAAAACTTGACTGGATGTTAACTTATGTGTCTACGACTTCGAAATGAAGTTTTGATGGTTCCGTTAGCTTTGTTGGATGATTTTGGACTTAGAAGCGTGTTCGGGTAGTGATTTGGAGGTCCGTAGTTGATTTAGGCTTGAAATGGCAAAAGTTGGAAATTTAGAAGTTTGACCGAGAGTGGACTTTATGGTTATTGTGCTTGGATAGGGGTTCCGAGAGTCATAGTATGTCCGTGGTGTCATTTGTGAGTTGTGTGAAACACTTGATGTCCATCAGACGTAATTTGATTGGTTTTGACATGGAATGTAGACGTTAGAAGTTCAAAAGTTCATTAGGCTTGAATCGATGCGCGATTCATGGTTTTAGTGTAGTCTGATGTTATTTGAAGGCTAGACTAAGTTTGTATTGTGTTTTAGGACTTTTTGGTGTGTTTGGTTGAGGTTCTAGGTGCCTCGAGTGGATTTCGGATGGTTAACGGATAAATTTCGGACTTGAAGTTTGGCTGAAATTTTCTGGTGTCTCTAATTTGGTTTCCTTATATGCAATCGCACGGACTGGTCCGCGATCGCGTAGGCTTAATTGGGCAGTGGAGAAAGAGTGCATCGTGAATGTGTAGGCTTGTCTACGTTCGCGAAGAGGATATGAGGTAAGAGCTGAGTCATGCGTTTGTTCTTCGCGATAACATGAAGAGGGTCGCAATCGCATAGGTCTGAAGGAGGCAGTGGTTCGTGTTCGTAGGTGTAGTGTGGAATTCACGTAATGTTAAATTTTATGGTCAGCGGAGTTGTGCTTCGCGGTCGTGAGGAATTTTCCGCAATTGCGATGAAGGGTCGTCTAGGCATAAATTAAATATTTCAAAACGATAGTTTGAGTTCATATCACAAATTTGATTTTGGGAGCTCGATTGGAGGCGCGATTCTTGGAGAGATTTTCAAGGGAACGATTAGGGTGAGTGATTTTTACTTATTTTAGTTAAATTCCATGTTTATATCTTTGCTTTCATCATTTACTAGTGATTTGGGTTGGAAATTGGGGAAAATGGAGGAAAGTCCCTAGGCCGAATTTTGGGAATTTGATCGAGATTTTGGTATCGGATTTGAGTAATTCCGGTATGGGTGGATTCGTGGTTGAATGGCTGTTTGTATTTTGGAACTTTACCGGATTTTGAGAGCGGGCCTGGGGTTGACTTTTGAGTTGACTTTTTCACTTTTGATTAAGAACTTATTATTTTCTTATTGAACTGATTCTATTAGCTCGTGTTGATTGTATCGAACTGTTTGTGGCTACATTCGAGGGATTTGGAGGCTGTTTCGCCAGGAAAGGGCTTGTCAAAGTAGGGATTTACATAGTTTGAGGTAAGTAACACTTCTAAACTTGGTTCTAAGGGTATGAAACCCCGAGTTTCGTGTTATCTGATTGGTGTTGAGGTGACGCATGTGTTAGGTGACTAGCATGTTGGCGTGCACCGTAAGAATTGTGACTTGGTCGATTCCATGGAACTGAATAGCTTATTAATCTTGTTGTTACCCGTATTCTCACCATGTGTTAGAGTTATTGAGCTGTCAATCATGTTTGAAACCTTGCTTAGGCAACGTGTTGGTACTGTTGGGACCCACATATGTCGTATCACATGTTAATTATTTGCTTAATTTGTAAATTTGTACTCATTCACAGTCATTATTTGCATAATATGTCTCAGTCTCTATTGTCCATTTGATACATCATATCATCATTGTTTGGGCCAGTTATCATGATTCTAGTGAGCTTGAGAGACTTGAGAGATTATTGACTAAATGAGGCTGTGGGTCTAATATAAGTGGTATTCATGGGATCGGGCTGCACACCATAGCAGGTTTAATTGACTCATGCCAAGATTTGGCTAATTATGGTGCTTGGGATGGATTGACCCCTCCGAAATCTGCACATCCACGGTGGGCGCAATGCTAGCAGTTATTTACATTTGGGCTGGATCTGCTCTAGTTACTTACATTCTGGGATGGATCATCCCTGGTTTATTTGCATTTGGGTTGGATGTGCCCTGGGCTGCACCTGCCATGTTCTGTGTTGAATTTTATTGCAAAAGTTGAAAGCATGTCTAAATTCTTATACCTCTACTCGTAGATTATAAATTTCTGATATATCACTATTGTATTTGTTGTAAGCTTCTGTATTGTTGATGGTCGTCAAAAATGCATATATTTACCCATTGTTATCTCATATTCTAGTACTTTTAATCGTCATTTGAGTGTTAAATATATTACATTATGCTTAATATTATATTTTAATTATGTAGGAATAAAGCGGTATGAAGATGAAGAGATTTGGAGCAAAATTGAATAAAACGCGGAAGAAAAAGAAAGAAAATTAATTGAATAAAAAAGGGGGGACACCCTTTGGTTTTTGTCCCCCCAATTTGAAGACAAGAACAAAGGATATAATTGAAACACAAATGAAGTCAAACACGTACCTGGGAAAGACAATTGAAGCGAGCAGACGGCGAACTCACTGTTTTCAGCGCCAGGTCCAGCGCTACGCGCTGGCCTGGACGCTGGGAGGCGGGGGTTTTCCTATTTCGTCCGGGACAAGGTTGTTTTGGCTTTACACGGTTCTAAATTGTATACAAGGAGTCCTAAACCTAATTTGGAGGGGAGCTAACATACTTTGAAGGGGAATTCACGTGGAGGAACATACACCACGCTTGGAGGAGGCTTCAACTAGTTTTTCTTCTCTTCTCTTCTTTTAGTTTCATAGTTTATTTGTTATAGAGTTGTTGGGTGCTACATGAACGTTGTAGTTTGAAGCTTGAATTGTTCTTATTATTTTATCATATTGGTTTATTTATTCAATCTTGCGCTTGATTATTTGATTGATTGATCACCAATTGAATACTATCTACAAATCTAGGATTGAACTCGGGAGAGGGAATTCTAGATTGCATATAAGATTGAGTAGAGCAAGATCTTAACTCTTAGGGGGAGCGGATTTGCGATTAGGATATGAATATACCTAATCGCCTTGCTTGCTTATTAAACGGGAATTATAAATGCGTTCTTGTTAATCCTAATTCCATAGGAATATAGGCATTAGGTTAGCTTGAATAGGCGAGTTGTACTTCGGGAGAAGGCTACGAGCAATATTAACCATGTCAACCAATAAACCAGATAAATTAATTGGACGATTTAGGTGGAAAACTCAACGGGATTGTTACCTAACCCATAGCTCTAGAATATTCATTCACATTGAATTCGTCCCTAATATTGCCGACTTATTTTCTTTAGTTTCTTAGGCTGCTACTCTAAATTAGCCGTAGTTAATAATCATTAGAAATTTGCTTGAATAGATTAATTGTTGGGTTTAATTTAGTTGATAGTTAATCACAAGTCCCTGTGGGCACGATATCTGGACTTACAATCCTATATTACTTGTCGATCACGTATACTTGCGTGTGCGTTTGGGACCAACAATTGTTAATACTGCATATCGACTGTATTACTCAAACTCGTCACTACTTTCAGTCCAAAGGTTAGATTTGTTACTTATTGAGTTGGTTGTACACATGCTACACCCTGCACCTTATATGCAAATCCAGGTATTTCCGGTCACAACGGCTGCTGGTTTGTAGAGTTCAGACCCTCGGGAATCATCGAGGTAGCTGCTTGGCCTCCTCAGACCTTGACTCTCCTCCATATTTATGTTTATTCATTTAGTTTTACTTTCTAGACAGTGTACCAGACTATGTCATTATGTAGAACTCATGTACTCAGTGATACCCCAGTTTTGGGAAGAATTTATGTATTGAGTTATGATATTCCATCCTTTTTATGAGATTTTCCTTTAATTAAAATGTATTAGTATCTTTTAAAGGTTAAAAGTGTTGGAAATGTCCAAGTAGTCAGGTTGCCTAGTACAACCACACGACATAAAACCACACACGTGTGGCCTAAACAACAACTCTAGCCACAGAACTGCCAGAACCAAATCCAGTACCAGCAATTAGCCTCATATCCATTAAAACCCTGTTAAGACCTTCATAACACTAACAATGATGCAAGAACATGGAGACCTTATAACTGTTAATCCAAATCAACAAATCACCTTTAAAACCACCGGGACGCAGACCTCGCAAGCTAAAGCCCAATAGGCACATCACGAAGATGACTAAATATGAAAGGAGAAACACCTAAGAGAAATTTCAACCAAGCCCGATAGGCATAACTCCCTATTAGTACAATTCTAAGAATCAACTCCACAATGATGAATCAAAAATATATGAACAAAAGACAAGGATCTCATCCTGATGTAACTTCTACCGCGACACGCAGCCCGGTTCAAACACATCAAATCACATGATTCTGAGAGGGTCTCGCCCTCAACTCTTAATTACAAGAAGAATACACATCATACCAGTTGAAACCTTCCACTAATTCGATTCCCCCAACAATATCACAACACAAAGTCAACTCTTACACCGGTAGAGCATCTAAATCACAAGTCGTAACCCACCACCCAAAATTCACAACAAACTACCGAAATGAGGAACAGAGATTAACCCTTAGTCTCATAACTCTCGATAATGAATAAAAACAAATGATAGAAACAGGCTACCACTATAGAATCTCCCAACAGAGGTAAACATATAAACATAGTACTAAATCATGAAACTCACCCGAAGGTGAAGCAAAAATAGGAGGACTCACCCTAATAAGCAGAACCGAAACAAAATACGAATGGTACTCCTATATAACAAATCGAAACCATACCTGTTCGACATCATCTGGTGCAGCTGCCTCAGACCTACAATAGGAATCAAATAATGGGTCGGGCCTCCCCCTCTTGGGCGCCCTTTACTCGCGTGATCTGTACCCCAAGCTACTGGTGCAGGGATATCAGCAGCTGGAATCAAACTCATAACCTAAATGCCCCATGGTGACACACCTCTCCGGAGTCTGGGACAATCTCTCACTATGTGGCTGGCACCTCCACAATTGAAGCAATCTCTCTGCTGACATGGATGTGGAAACGATGCGGTATAAGACCCATGAGTAACTGAAATACCATGCGAAGCCTTAAGTGCAAACTGAACTGGCTAACCCACAAAATCTCTACCATGTCGTACCCTTCCTCTCAAGTAAAGACCAGTAGATCTTTAGAGTTTGCAAGGCCTCTTAGCCTCCCTTTCCTCTCTCTCCTGACTGACTCATGTCCGAGCCTCTCAATGAACCTACAGACTTGCTCTCTAACTGTAGCGACCAAAGCAGGTGCATGTGTTGAGAAATCACCGAATCTAATGGCATACTCGAATAGTGACTTAGTTCACCGGCATAGCTGCTCAAACTCCACATGCTATGCATCCCAAAAGGACTGAGGAACAAACTCTCTTAGGAATATCTCTGAAAACTGAGCACATGAAAGTGAAGCTGCATCGGCCGAGCTACCAACTCATATGCTCGCAACCACTAATATGCCGCTCCCTTAGGTTGGAACGTAGTAAAAACAGCCACACTCATCTCCACAATACCCATAGTGTGTAGAATGTGGTGGCACTCCTCTAAAAAACCCTATGCACCCTCTGTGCCAAACCACTGAAAGTAGGAGGGTCATACATCTTAAACCTTGCAAGTTTAAGTTGTTCTTTCTCAGATGTTTCTGCCCTAACCACGGGCTGAATTGGGACCACAGACTATGTTGCCATGACACCTGGAACCTGACCAACATGAGCTCGCTGCTCTGGAGTACGGGCTGTAGGACTCTGAGTCCCTCCCCCAGTTTGTGAAGTAGCTGGTGCAACCGGAATCAACCCCACCTGATCCAATGCACCAAACATGCTCAGGAGCAGTGCTAAATTCTCCTAAAGTCTTGAGGTAACAGCAGGTGCCTCCGGTACCTTTCCCCCAACCGAAGCTACTGGCGGCTCCTCAACTGCTACTCTGGTAGGTGCCCTAGCTGCTGCGCGTGCTCCTCTTTGGCCTCTATCTCTGTCCCAAGCGACACCTGCTTCGGAGGCAACATCATCAGCAACTGCAGCTCGTGTCCTCACCATCTGTGAGAGAATAAAATAATAAAGCCCAAACTGCGAGATCAATAAACTCGCACAATAGGAATAAAACAATTGAAACCGTCCTAATAGATTTGTAGCCTCCCAAGACAAGTACAGACGTCTTAGTACCGATCAGCAAGACTCTACTAAACTCGCTTATGACTCGTAGCACCTATGAACCTAGAGTTGTGATACCAACTTGTCACGATCCAAATTTCCCTCTGTAGGATGTCGTGATTACACCTAGTGTTAGGGACTAGGTAAGCCTAACATTTACTGAAATAACAACCATATTTAACTAACGACTGACAAATATGAAATAGAAATCTTTATACAAATTTACAATCTCGAAACCGATAGTACAAGTCGTAAGCTCTACTGAGTTTGCTAGAAAACCTACAAATACAACTGTTTCGAAATAGAGATAAAATAGATCAAGTAAAATATTGGAAGGCGACTCCAAAGCATGCGAACGCAGCAGCAGGTTTACCTTGAGTATCCACATCAAGATCTGTACAGTTAGCGAGCGATCAACATTATTTGAAGTACCTGGATATGCACAAAAATGTGCAAAAGTGTAGTACGAGAACAGCAGAGCGGTACCCAGTAAGTATCAAGACTAACCTTACTGGAGTAGTGACGACAGACAGTCAAGACACCTGCTGGACTAGATAATCTGGAAAAGTATAGGCGTAGAACTAATAGAGTATGATATCTATACAAAAAAACTACGCATAATGGAAACAATAATGTGATACTTGCAGTAAGAAATAGAAGCAACAAATAGCAGCGGAACACCAAGTAATAGCACAATAGAATAAGTTGAACACAGTTTGCATCAGGTAAAAACAAATAAAGGATGTATTGCGGCCAAACGCACACGCAAGTATACGCGGTCGTCAAGTAATAAAGTGACTAAAAGTCGAATGTCGTAACCCACGAGGACTTGTGATTAACTATTAACTAAATTAGACTATCCTAATTATCTAAACAAAGATTAAACCCAAAAGTAGTGATGCTAATGTAATTAAACTAAAAAAAATAACTAGTGAACTATAAACAGAGGAAGAGAAGATTTTTATATTATCAATGTGATAAAAACGATCTAGGGTTATGGGCTATCTAACATTCCTATTGTATTCTTCAATTGAATTGACTAACTAATTTATCTAGTTTATTGGATAACAGGGTTAATAATGTTCACAAGAATCTGTTGAGTTCTTACTTGCCCATTCAAGCTAACCTAACTCCTATATGTCTATGGAGTTAGAATCAACAAGAACGCATTTGTAATTCCTGCAAACCAACCAAGTAAGGCAATTAGGTATATGTTTATCCCAAGTGCAAATCCGTTCTCTGATGCCTAGGTTCAAGAACTTGCTCTACTCAGTCCTATATGCAATCTAGAATTCCCACTTTCGAGTTCAATTCTAGATTCGTAGATAGTATTCAATTGGTGATCAAGAAATTAAATAATTAAGTGCAGGATTGAATAAATAAACCAATATAATAAATTAAAAAATCAAAATCAATATCTGAATAACAATTGTCATGAAAGAACCACAACCCTAGAACGTGCAGTTGAGCTCCACATAGACATGGTAGCAAAATAACAAATCATACAAAGAAACATAAAAATTACAAAGTTTGGTGGAAGAAAGATGAAACCCGGCCTCCATGGCGGCTCTGTGCTCTCCCTAGGTCAAAAGTCTGTCAAAAGTATGTTACATCCCTTAAAAGGGGCATTTTTTGGCCTATATGTTGCGTACAAAAGTGGTGGGCCAAAGTTCTCCTATTCCTAATCCGAATCAGCTACAGGGATTGATGCTGGGGTGGATGCTTCGCATCCACCTCGTCCTCCGCTTCTCACCTTCTCATGCAAAGGTGGATGCTTCGCATCCACCCTTTGTTCCTCCATCTCAGCTTTGCCCAGGCGCGGATGCTATGGGGATGCTATGGGCTGACTTCACTGCTAATGGGTGCACCATGTACCTTCTTCCCAAGGTTGGATGAGACGCATCCAACCTCTTCTCCTCTAGTTGGAGCATCTTATCTTCATAATTTTGCACTCCAAACACCCTAAATCATCACACACAACTCCATTAGTAATAAAACCAATAATAGACCATGTTGGGCATTTTAAACACCAAATGGAAATAAAAAGTGGTTAAAACATGGGTAAAGTAACATCAAAACAAATAGAAATATGCCCAACATCACCATCCCACACTTAAAACTTTGTTCGTCCTCGAACAAACCATCAGTATAATAGATAATACAAAATTAAGCTCTTATCATTCAAAGCACACTACACCTTTGACCATGGTTGTTTGCAACAATTAAGCTCTAGCATTTGTATTCACATAAACTTCCATTTTCTTATGCCAAACTTCAATAATATTCAAACAAAGACAACATGCTCATAACAATCCTAGCCTCGAAAACTTACTCAATGTCATAATACACTCATGGCTTGAACACTCAACATCGTAGAGAGGTCTAATAATGTTACCTATCCCTCGTGAAACCATGTGCCCTCACTATAAAAGCAAAGATCAAATATATTTTAAGGACTCATATTTCAAAGAAACGCCCTCACTCTCACAAAGAAGTCATATGCATGCACTTGGTACCATAGGCTTGCCCTTAATGTAAATCTCTACTAATGTAAGCTCGCTCGATCTAAAATCAATTAGGACATTTCATGATCGTAATGTGGGCTAACGGATGGGTAGGATATATTTTAGGAATAGTAACTCACCTTATTAAGCACTTTAACACATCACATGTTAAACTTTAAGCGCAAATCCTTCAATACACTTTAATTTTACCAATAAAATCACTCCCAACAAGTTTCCCTTTTTCTTTAAGCATTACTTTAATTTTTACCCCACTGGCAATCGCATAATGCCAATTTACTCTCTTATTTTTTTTCTTTTCTAGATTTTTCCTTCTTTCAACACTTCTCACTAGTGGTGTTCCTTTTTTTTTTAATTTTTTTTTTATAATACAAGTGCGCTTTTCCTCATTTTATTTGTTTCACTCCAAAGCCACCCCACACTTAGTCCATTCTTACTTCTTTTAGTGCTAATCTCACAATTAAAGTGCTTTAAGAGGTAAAGGGATCAAAACAATATCAATTAAGAACAAAAAGGGTATAGGCTTGTAATGTGGGTGTCAAATAAAAGTTTATATGCTCAAAAGGGTTAACTATCGATAAATTTTATTTTGTGATAAGCATTTAAGCTCAAAAAGATCAAAGGAAGCCTAAAATCATTTTTCAAATCGAGCATCACCTCAAATTTCGCTTCAACTCACATACTGGGCAAGTTCTAGACACAAGTACAATACATAGACTACACAAAAAGCTCACCACATGGCACATGACTCACTATGGACGGTCCCATTCCGGCTCATTAATAATGCAAGTATTCACGAAGCCACAAGATATTAAGGATTAAGCACAAAGTGAACATAAGTAAAGCAAACGAGATATAGGCGCCACAGAACATGCTATCCAGTTTCGTCAAGGCATCATGAACAATTTCAAAACATTGGGAAGATACTCCACATGCCAAAGCTTAAATATGCTACAATCAAACAAGTCAAAGGAACGTAAGTTCATCACCCTTCCTCCTTTTATTTCCTAGAGTCCTAATCTACTCTAAAAAAATAAAAAAAACTACTACCCGGTTCAAACGACATCCCATAAAAAAGAACTGATGCACAAAGAAAAACCACGGGGGATTATTGCTACCTAAAAAAATAAAAGACATAATTTTGTATTTTTCTATTTTTCACCCTTTTTTTCATTTTTTTATTGGACCTTAATCCCTCAAGAAAGCTGTCCACAAAATCCATCATTGGGAAAAGTCCAAATTTTCCGATTTTTTTTCTTTTTTCTGTTTGTTTGTTTTTTTGTAAACAAAAATTACTACACTAAGAACGAGTACTATAACTAAGCTAACATAGAATAGAAAATCAATCAAAAAATCTCCTCACCCCACACTTAAAATTGTGCAATGTCCTCAATGCACACTGAAAATAACAAGAGGGTAAAAGTGACTCCCTAGTAGACTAAAGGCCGAAGCATTAGCAGCTCACAGGATACTCAGACTTCTCCCGGGTACGATCCTTTGTACGGGCACCCCACACTGAGTTCCAACCACGTGGCTCACTTTTGCACACTTCCTATGGCTTTGCTCCCTATGCTCAAAATCCTACAAAATAAAACAACACTACAAAAATAATACAATAAAAAAAATAAAAAATAAAAAGAAAGCAGTAAAGCTGGGTTGCCTCCCAACAAGCGCCTACTTTAACGTCGCGGCACGACGTGAACCACTTTTTTCTCCACCTCGAACTTATGAATTGTATCCCTAAGATGGCATCCAGTCTGCGGCTATGCTCCAGTGGTGGGGCTACAATGATAACTAGGCCAAGTAATAATTTTTTCACTTTGCACTTCTTGGCCTTTAGATGAGGAATGTAAATTTTACTTTTTGGCATAACAAATTCATGAATATAGGCACTCTATTCTCCAAAAAAAATGTTATCTACGCCCTCATATGACTCTAGATCACTCTTCTCAACATTGGCACCCTTGAGAAAAACATGGTCTAATGATTGGTATTCTCGTTTTAGCTCCTCAATTTTGTCTAGAAGATTTTTCTCGGCTTCACACAACTCATCATTAAATTGTTGAGCGTTGCACGCATCAACCTTCGCACTCAAATCTGCATCTAAGTTATGCACAGCCAAGCTAAAATTATCAATTTTATGTGCAAGATCATCTCTCCCCTTAGACCAATCATTCACCAACATTGTTAGAAGGCAATATCGTTCCGCATATTCGCCTAATCGAGAATATCCGTCCCAATACCAACCCTTACTCCCATATTGAAATTCATACCTCCCAGAGTTCAGGTCATGACAAAACCAAAAAGATGGGCCATAGAAGTCTTCGGTCAACCAAGCGTCTTCATCAATAACATTACCTCCGGATATTTCATCCCCAAATGTCATGTTGAGAGAACTAGGAACACACTAAGAGAAAAGTCAAATAGTTATAAAACTAAAAATATATACAAAAAAAAGAAAAAATAAATAAAACCTATAAAGATAAAAGTAAAAGTCTAATCTAGAAAAATAAGTAATTCTATGACCCCGGCAACGGCGCCACAAACATATTGCGGCCAAACGCACACGCAAGTATACGCGGTCGTCAAGTTATAAAGTGACTAAAAGTCGGATGTCGAACCCACGAGGACTTGTGGTTAACTATTAACTAAATTAGACTATCTTAATTATCTAAACAAGGATTAAACCCAAAAGTAGTGATGCTAAAGTAACTAAACTAAAAAAATAACTAATGAACTATAAACAGAGGAAAAGCAGATTTTTATATTATCAATGTGATGAAAACGATCTAGGGTTATGGGCTATCTAACATTCCTATTGTATTCTTCAATTGAATTGACTAACTAATTTATCTAGTTTATTGGTTAATAGGGTTAATATTGCTCATAAGAATCTGTCGAGTTCTTACTTGCCCATTCAAGCTAACCTAACGCCTATATGTCTATGGAGTTAGAATCAACAGGAACGCATTTATAATTCCTGTAAACCGACCAAGTAAGGCAATTAGGTATATGTCTATCCTAAGCGCGAATCTGTTCCCCGATGCCTAGGTTCAAGAACTTGCTCTACTCAGTCCTATAGGCAATCTAGAATTCCCACATTCGAGTTCAATTCTAGATTCGTAGATAGTATTCAATTGGTGATCAAGCAATTAAATAATTAAGTGTAGGATTCAATAAATAAACCAATATGATAAATTAAGAAATCAAAATCAATATCTGAATAACAATAGTCATGAAAGAACCACAACCCTAGAACGTGCAGTTTAGCTCCACATAGACATGGTAGCAGAACAACAAATCATACAAAGAAACATAAAAATTACAAAGTTCGGGAAGAAAGATGAAACCCGGCCTCCACGACGGCTCTGTGCTCTCTTTAGGTCAAAAGTATGTCTAAAGTATGTCTAAAGTATGTTACATCTCTTTTTGGCTTATATATTGCATATAAAAGTTGTGGGTCAAAGTTCTCCTATTTCTAATCCGAGTCAGCTACAGGGATTGATGCTGGGGTGGATGCTTCGCATCCACCTCGTCCTCCGCTTCTCAGCTTCGCATGCTAAGGTGGATGCTTCGCATCCACCCTTTGTTCCTCCATCTCAGCTTTGCCCAGGTGCGGATACTATGGGAATGCTATGGGCTGACTTTATTGCTAAGGGGTGCACCAAGTACCTTCTTCCCAAGGTTGGATGCGACGCATCCAACCTCTTTTCCTCTAGTTGGAGCATCTTTTCTTCATAATTTTACACCCCAAACACCGTAAATTATCACACACAACTCCATTAGTCATAAAACCAATAATTAGACCATGTTGGGTATTTTAAACACCAAATAGCAACAAAAAGCGATTAAAACATGGGTAAAGTAACATCAAAACATATAGAAATATGCCTAACATCACCCCCCCACACTTAAAACTTTGTTCGTCCTCGAACAAACCATCAGTATAGTAGATAAAACAAAATTAAGCTCTTATCATTCAAAGCACACTACACCTATGACCATGGTTGTTTGCAACAATTAAGCTCTAGCATTTGTATTCACATAAACTTCCCCTTTTCTTATGCCAAACTTCAATAATATTCAAACAAAGACAACATGCTCATAACAATCCTAGCCTCGAAAACCGACTCATTGTCACAGTACACTCATGGCTTGAACACTCAACATTGTAGAGAAGTCTATAATGTTACCTATCCATCGTAAAACCATGTGCCCTCACTATAAAAGCAAAGAGAATAAGAAGAATCCACACATTCGAATCAAATACTCAAATATATTTTAAGGACTCATATTTCAATGAAATGCCGCTCACTCTCACAAAGAAGTCATATGCATGCACTTGGTACCATAGGCATGCCCTTAATGTAAATCTCTAATAATGTAAGCTCGCTCGATCTAAAATCAATTAGGACTTTTCATGGTCGTAATGTGGGCTAAGGGATGGATAGGATATATTTTAGGAATAGTAACTCACCCTCCTAAGCACTTTAACACATCACATGATAAACTTTAAGCGCAAATCCTTCAATACACTTTAATTTTACCACTAAAATCACTCCCAACAAGGTTCTCTTTTTCTTTAAGCACTACTTTAATTTATACCCCACTAGCCATCTCAAGATGCCAATTTACTCTCTTATTTTTTTTTCTTTTCTAGATTTTTCTTTATTTCAACACTTCTCACTAGTGGTGTGCTTTTTTTTTAATTTTTTTTATAATACAAATGCGCCTTTCCTCCTTTCATTTGTTTCGCTCCAAAGCCACCCCACACTTAGTCCCTTCTTACTTCTTTTAGCGCTTATCTCACAATTAAAGTGCTTTAAGAGGCAAAGGGATCGAAACAATATCAATTAAGAACAAAAAGGGTATAGGCTTGTAATGTGGGTGTCAAATAAAAGTCTATATGCTCAAAAGGGTTAACTAGGGATAAATTTTATTTGTGATAAGCATTTAAGCTCAAAAAGATCAAAGGAACCCTAAAATTATTTTTCAAACCGAGCGTCACCTCCAATTTCGCATCAACTCACATACTGGGCAAGTTCTAGACACAAGTACAATACATAGACTACACAAAAACCTCACCACACATGGCACATGACTCACTATGGACGGTCCCATTTCGGCTCTTTAATAATGCAAGTATTCATGAATCCACAAGATATTAAGCATTAAGCACAAAGTGAACATAAGTCAAGTAAACGAGATATAGGCGCCACAAATCATGCTATCCAATTTCGTCAAGGCATCATGAACAATTTCAAAACATTGGGAAGATACTCCACATGCCAAAGCTTAAATATGCTACTATCAAACAAGTCAAAGGAACCTAAGTTCATCACCCTTCCTCCTTTTATTTCATAAAGTCCTAATATACTCTAAAAAAATAAAAAATAAAAACTACTACGCGGTTCAAACTACATCCCATGGAAAAGAACCGATGCATTAAGAAAAACCACGGGGGATTATTGCTACCTAAAAAAATAAAAGGCATATTTTTGTATTTTTCTATTTCTCACCATTTTTTTCATTTTTTTATTGGAACATAATCCCTCAAGAAAGTTGTCCACAAAATCCATCGTCGGGAAAAGTCTAAATTTTCCGATTTTTTTTTTGTTTTTTTCGTTTTTTTGTTTGTTTGTAAACAAAAATTACTATACAAAGAACGAGTACTATAACTAAGCTAACATAGCACAGAAAATCACCCAGACAATCTCCTCGCCCCACACTTAAAATTGTGCAATGTCCTCAATGCACACTGAAAATAACAAGAGGGTAAAAGAGACTCCCTGGTATGCCAAAGGCCGAGGCATTAGCAGCTCACTGGATACTCAGACTTCTCCCAGGTACGATCCTTTGTGCGGGCACCCCACACTTAGTTCCAACCACATGGATCACTTTTGCACACTTCCTATGGCTTTGCTCCCTATGCTCAAAATCCTACAAAATAAAACAACACTACAAAAATAATACAATAAAAAAAAGTTCAAAAATAAAAAGAAAGCAGTAAAGCTGGGTTGCCTCCCAACAAGCGCATAATTTAACGTTGCCGCACGACGTGAACTACTTTTTTCTCCATCTCGATCTTATGAATTGTACCCCTAACATGGCATCCAGTCTGCGGCTATTCTCCAGTGGTGGGGCTACAATGATAACCAGGCGAAGTAATAATTTTTTCACTCTACACTTCTTGGCCTTTAGATGAGGAATGTAATTTCTTCTTTTTGGCACAACAAATTCAAGAATATAGGCACTCTCATCCTCACTCTTTAATACCTTCATTTGCTAAAGATGGCTCGATTACTATCTTACTATCTAAACACAATGTGGAAAAATGATTGGAATGAGGTCTAATGCACCCCAATTCATGAATTTTACTACTATTTGCATCCCCATATTTACACACACTCAAGTCTCCCAAAGTAATGTTATCTACGCCCTCATATGACTCTAGATCACTCTTCTCAACATTGGCATCCTTAAGAAAAACGTGGTCTAATGATTGGTATTCTCGTTTTAGCTCTTGTACGCGGAAAAATCAGAAGACTTGATTTATCGCTATCAAGACATTTCGGAAGCATGCCCCGGGACCCCGAGGGCGGGAGGCCGCGATTGAGTTCTCGACCTCGGGGCTCGTTGAAGCCCGACTCGGAGGAAACGAAGAACGAATCCAGGACAGAGGGGGAAGCCCCCTAGGCACATGGCTACGTCTGACAGGCCCGACCTATCCAGAGCCTATGCTGAGGCATCATTTCAAGCCATCCCATCACCGTACTTTGTAATTAATCTCCACATACTTGTAGCCGAGTCTCCCCTCCTATATAAAGGGGACTCGCCCCACCTTGTAAGGGACTGATGTTGCTCCATTTCTCCAATTGTCCTACTCAAGTGCAATAATCTCTCTCTCTCTCTCTTTTCTTCAAAGTTGTTCATTCTCACTGGCCCGAGGCCGCCTTAGCGTTTATCGTTTTCTTATTTGTTCTTCACTATATTGTCCAATATTGGTAGTATAGAGCCTTGCTTAATTATATCTCTGCCTGTTATCCCATTCCCGATTGCCCTGGTAGCTCGAGCTCGGTTCGAGCCTTGGCCCCGAGGTCCCCATCGATCGGCCTTGCATACGGGCAACGGGCCCCTTTGGTTTGATTACTGCCTCGTTTTAGCTCGCATTTCATCACTATACTTCATGTTCTTAGCATTAACTGCTTTAACAACTAGCTTGGGAATAGATCACGTATTTTTAGAATCCCCTTTACAAATTTAATTGTTGTTACCATTTTCACGGTAAACAGTTTGGCGCCCACCGTGGGGCTAAAAACAATAGTGATTATTTTCTTGCTAGTTTCATCACACGAACGCATGTTATCTTTCACACTTTCTCTTGCCCAAGATCTTTTGATTTCAGGTTAATGTCCGGCTCGGTAGGCAAAATCAAGAACGACTACCCCGAAAATCATAGAGAAAACAGTATGGCTGCTCCAACGGTTGGCGCGATACCACATGACCCCAATAACGCATCTGGATCGGTTCAAACGGGCGCGGGATTGCAAGGCGTGCAATAGTTCAATGAAGCCTCACACACCAACGATAGCATACAACGTGATGACCAACAGGAAGCCAAAAAAACCCCGGCTCGGGTAGAATAGGAAGTTAGTCTTCATGTTATTTTTGGAATGTTGCAGGCACGACAGTTGGCTATCGCTCGGCTGCAAAGTCGCCCGGAGACTCCCAACACAGTAGCGCCGGAAACATCTCCTTACGTCGACCTAGTACCCGAGAGATCAAGTAATGACGGATCGGTAACCGACCCCACCGCAGTGAGGATGCTTGGGAATCTCTTCGAAAGGATTGAATCAGGTTCGTGGAAGCTCTTACAGCAACCGTCTCTCGAGGAAACGATCCTGGAACTCGCTTCACAGAAATCCGGAATGGCAAAACTCCCTAGGTGTGACAGGACCTCGGATCCCTACGGGCGCACCACCACTTACGCATGCTCGTTCAGAGGCAGCGACCTCCAAGATGATGAGTTCGAGCCCGTCTCATTGAGGAAATTCGAAGAAACTCTCTCGAAAGAAACAATGACGCAGTGCCAGTGCCTGGCACCTGACCTCAAAGACTCGTTTTCCATACCAGCGTGGTCCTCTGCGAAAGCACGCACCGGTGCCATCGAAGCAGTACCGAGAGGGCCCGATACACCTGAGGCCGAACGAAGAATAAATGAAATGTCGCGGGAAGCCGCACCCCATTCCCTGATAGGACGAGTGAGATCGCTCCCGGTTTCGGATGATCGGGCAACACAGGCCTTCACCCGAAGCCTAAACGAAGTTGGCCTAACGACTCCAGGACATTTCAAGCGAATCCTGATAAGATGCCCAGCTGAGGTCCGGTTGGATGCCCACACCCGGCACCAGCCCCGAATCGGGGCCGTGGACAACCGACCGAGAACCTCCTCGGGTTCGGTATATCCAAGCAGACTCCCGATAAAGAAGCTGATGCCAAACAAATGGAGGTATCATCCGTGCGCTGCGAATGGAAGAGACGACTCGAGATGCAACCTACCTCGCAATAATAGAGAAGTAGCCCGAGGACAGCACCCTCGAGGAACCTCCAATGGAACCAGATTCAACAAGGCACAGCTGGCAGGGAAACCCCGCCCAGCCGAGTACAATTTTAGAATTGCTATACCAAACATCGTGATCACCATAAGCGAAACTAGGAACGGCAGGCAGCTCAGACCTATTCGACCAAAACCCCTTCAAGAGAACCATGGCCTAGTGCGGGAACCGCGGGGCGCGCGCAGTCACTGGCTCAAAAGAACGACAACTATGCTATTTAGTAGAGGTCGCCACCAAGTATCATCGAGCGGTCAGACTCGAATCCAGCTCCAAGGGAGGAAGGAGATCGGGAAAAATGAAGCTGACAAGCCACAGCGTATTGCCACGATAGTAAAGGGGCGGCGGCACCTTTCAAATATCCGTAAAGTGTAGAGTAAAAGTGCTCATCGCCAAAAAAGACGGGTCCAGGGAATATTCCCAAAGGACACCCTTGCATCCAAGGAAGGGGATGCTGAGACTTCGCATCGGCCTCGTATTAACGCATTGGTAACCCCCTCCCTTATTTAACCTATTTCAAATAAAGCATGTGTTCATGAGTACAGGTGGTTCGACCAACTATACCGACGGTGTCAGGACAATGCCAATAGGGCAGTTCGGACTAATGAACCAAATCAATCCCACGCCTCGAATCTTTGATGGATTCCAGATGCCGATCGCCACAACAATCAGGGAGGCCGCTCCCTCTATATAGCCCGCCTGAGCTCGGGCTGGAGCGCCGAGCCCGCGAAGCGCAGGCATTTTATTCAGATGACAATGGGCACACCGCCCAGAGGCAACTTCGACCCCGCTCCGCCAAAGGAATGAAACCCCACGACAAAGGTGCGACTAAAGTATTCGACAAGGAGGTACATACGACGAGAGAAAATCCCTCACCATATGACCCATCGCCGGCATCGATGCCTCCACCCTCGAAGGGATCAAAGGGTAAGCAGAACCAGATCTTCGCCAAGCCTGGTCGAACATAACAGAAGGCTGTATCAGAGCTCTCGCCTCGAAACGTCGCCTACGCATCCCGCAGCAAGGAAGAACTACTCCGCTCCTTTGTCGTTTGTTTTCTTTTACTAACCTGTATGCAGGCAGTCGGCCGAGGCATTCAGAAGTTCTGAACTCCACTCGGAGATCCGTGGCCTCTGCGGGACCCGCCGAGCTCTCTTTCCCGCCAGCAAGATTATTGGCGGAGCAGCATACCCCCAAGAAAGGGATTCGACGAGATCGCAGTCCTTTCTTCTACAGTCAGACGACGTGCGATGACCTCTTCTTAAAGACATTATCCCCTCAGAAGGGCCAATAAATGGCAGGCTAAGTTCCAAAACGGAATCATGTAAACAGATCAGATAATTAGAGGAGTCGCACCCATGCGGGCCGGGCTCACAACAACGGGAGAATATGTATTTACAGCATATATTTACGCCAAGCAATAAAGAATACCTTTTCGGCATTTCGTATTTCGGAAAAGGCAATTTCAACATACTCTCAACAAATGCTTCTCCATCGAATGCGTCCCGAGGTACTCGGAGACTTAGCAATGACAATTCGACACCCGCGCGACCCCAGGGTCGGAACTCCGGGCTCATCAAGCCCCTATAAGGCAACTCCGATCTCACGAGAAACGGTCTTCAGGCTTAAACAAACTCGATGACTCGCAGACTGCCGTTAATTGCCATACGACTGGAAAACCCAAAACTGTACGACCCCTAGCGGGCAGCCTCGGTGTAACCAGATCTATTCTACAAGCTGTAAGACCTCAACAGGCATGGCAAAATGTAAGACCTCAATAGGCATGACAAACTATAAGACCTCAATAGGCATGACAAACTGTAAGACCTCAATAGGCATGACAAACCGTAAGACCTCAACAGGCATGAAAATCCCGAAGTTTAGGCTATACGTCGCATTTGTAAGAATCCCTAAAGGGCATACCCTCGATGTAGATGCCTAAACTATCACTTGGGATCAAAAATGGCTACGGCCAAACGCACATGACTACGGTCAAAACGGCTGATGCAGCAAAAATAACGCGACTCAGGGATGCCTGACTGTCGCTAAAAATCACAGGCCACTAGTTCGAATATACTTCAGAAAGAACCGGTTAAAACAGGCTTCCCTCAACAGGCAAAAAACGAGCTCTGACCACGTCGGCTCCATATCGCAAGAGCGTCGATCTACTCGATCTACGAGCTATGAACCTTACGAGGTGCTCAAAACATCACCGACAACGACTTGAAATCGAGGTTCTTCTAGAAGCGACGGCGGGTCAGGCAAAAATACTCTAAAAGACCTTAACGAGCGGAAACAAAGCCTAAAAAAAACCCCACGGGCAAAAACAACGTAAGAGCCATTGTCGCCAGCTAAGCAAGCCTACGGGACTCATATTGAAAGGTCTCTACGACTAAACAACGTAAGAGCCATTGTTGCCAGCTTGAAAATTGAGAACTTGAGGATTAAAATGAGCTCGAACCGTAACCCGATACGGAGACTGGATCCAAAATAGTTAACTATGCAAGCCTCCAGGCCACATACTAAAAGGTCTCAACGACCAAACGGCATAAGTGCCACTGTTGCCGGTCACAATCTCAAGGAAATCAAAGGGTCAATTGCAGCTCGAATCGCAACGCGACTCGGAGACTGGACCCAAAAATTGCAATATGCCTAAGGGCACGACATAAGTGCCACTGTCACCGACTAGAAACTCAATAAAATCTAAGGGTCGATTATAGCTCGAATTGCAACGCGACTCGGAGACTGGACTCGGAAATTGTAATATGCCTAAGGGCACGGCATAAATGCCACTATCACCGGCCAGAGAATCATGGAAACTTAAGGGTCGATTACAGCTCGAATCGCGACGCAACTCGGAGACTGGACCCAAAATAGTTAAACTACAATATGCCTAAGGGCACGGCTCAAATGATACCATCGTCAGCCAATTAAATCTCCAGGCTACGCGCCCACGAGGTCACTTCAACCCAGAGCACAAAGGGCCATCATCATCCGCCTATGCAGGCGGGAAAGAGCTTGAGGGTCAATTGAAGCTCGAGTCACAATGCGACACGGGGACTGGACCCAAAACAATTGGAACGGAAAATGCCCAAGGGCAAAAGATGAAAACGACTACTACCTGCCCGCACGGGCACAAAAAATTCAAGGACAAGAAGGCTCGAGTCGGAGACTAAGCCTAAACAGCCAGGCCCAGCACGGAGGCCCCGGCACCTGCTCGCGCCAAGGATCACACTTATGAGCCCCCGGATCTGTCCGATTGGTTCCGGATCTATGAGGACCTCGCCAAACACCAAAACCAATCTGCCCGATTAAAAGTAACGACAGAAAAAAGGTACAGGAGAAATAAAGCTTCAAGTTTCTTCTAATATATTACATGTGCGAAAAAGCATATTCTCCACCTACAGGCATGCCCTACGTATATCAGAGACAAAGTGACAAAACGACAAAATCTACACTCTGCACTAAAGGGCTACAGCTTGTCAAATTCTCCCTCCGCAACGTCAACAATAAATGACCGAGCGTCACGCTTGTCTGCCTTTACTCGAGCCAATTCCTCCGAGAGAATGAAGCCCCTTGCACCGACCTCCTCGAGTACCTCTCTCCGGGATCTACAGCGAACATATTCCTCGATCCACTTCTCCCGGTCGAGGGCTCGCCTCAGCTCAGCTTGGGCATCAACAGCCTCTTTCATACGAATAGCCATCTCACGGTCAGCCTTGGTTCGGCTTAATGACGCTTCTGTCCGGGCATCAATTATCTTGGCTCTGACCTTAGAGAGATCAGATTCAAGTTTCCCAATCATATCCGCTTGAACTTTGGCGTTGTCACGAGTCAAGCTGAGTTGGACCTCAAAGGCCGGGACCTTAGCCGAGGTGCTCATCACTGCTAAAGATGGAGCTTGCACTTGAGCCCTTAGCTCCTCGCAAGCAACTCTAACGCGGTTGACGTCGCCTTTGAGGTACTCCAAGGCCTTCGCCTTTTTCTGCAACTGATATGGCAAAAGGGAATTAGCCTTAACGTTAGAAAGGAGCGAAGCACGTACTACAGGAAATTACCTGCCCCATCAAATAGCTCTCGTAGTTTGATCTCCGGTACGCCTCATATCGCCAATACTGCAAATCAACTTCCTTCTCCTTGCTAAGGAGTCTAAGGGATTTGCCCTCATCTAGAATTTTCTAGAGCTTGGCCCCTTGACGGAGCAGCTCAGACCTAAGCCTATCACAGGCCTACACAAGAAAGGTTCAATAGAGGGAGGAGGACACGGGACACGGGGAAACTGTGCATATACTCACCACAAAGTGAAGCCGACGGATTTCCTCAAAATCAGAACACACTCCTGTTGATCCTGCCCCTGCAACCCCAGAAGAACAGACCTCGGGCATGGCACATTCGCTCAAAGGAACCATTGGCCAGGAATTAGGCACTTCGGGAGCAGCAGACTCGGGCGACACCCCGTCCTCGAAAATGCAAGCCCGACCAGCACCACTAAAGGCTCCATCGCACCGCGGGTGCCGATCCCTCTTATTGCCATCGTCCCTCGGCCCGGAGGCCAACGGTTCTTTCCCCTCATCAGAAAAACATTGCCTCGCCCCAAGGAACCGCCCGATATCTGCAAACGGCGAATCCAGTACAAATGAAAGGGGAAAATGTTACCTCGGGTATATGAAGGCAAGTCAAAGGCAGCATACACACATACCTTGGTATTGCGCTCCCCATCTGGCACGAAGCACAGCTCGCCCCCTGCGCTCGTCGCAGGATCATGGACTTCACCCGGCGTCCACGAAGTTGGTGCAACAAGGGAGACAACATTATTACTCAATAGCAAAGCGCCATGCGCCTCGCTCACGTGCATAATTCCACCCTTCAGGAAATGGCAAAAACTCCACAGGGATAATATCGGTCGTCCGGACCCGGACAAACCAACTGGCCCACTCTCAATACCCGCCTTCCTCGTCATCAACAATGAAGGGCGTGGACGAACGACACCTCATAGTAAGCAGACCTCGATGGTGAAAGGGCCGATATAGCCTGACAAGATGGTCAAGCGTGAATTCAAGCCTGGCCTTCTCCGCGAAGAATCTCATCATCAACGCCGTTCGCCAAAAACGACGGATGAATCTGCGCCAGGGTAACCCGATACTTCAAGCAAAAAATCAAGCACAACCCTATCATGGGGGCCAAATGCGAAAGGGTATAGGTGCACGCTCAAGAACCCATCAGTGGAGTCCGCTCCACCCGCAGTACCTCCTCGCCATCTCCAGGTGTTCCTCTCTTATCAAGGACGCCGTCTCCAAAGAAAAATCCCTCGGTTCCTGAGCACCAGGAGCAGCGCCCCCCGTCGCCTGCCGGATCGGCCCCGAAGTGGTTCCCATGACTATGGTGAAACTAACAGGTCAAGGCAAGGGCGTGCACCAACACTTTTTGTGCCTAAAGAAATGAAGTACCCCGTGCCAAAGCAGAAAGGCGGCTATCTAAAAGTAGTGAAGTGTTGCCAATGAGCCGAAGCCTCCCCACATATATGCGAGAAGCAGCAACTATTCGCCTGCCCGAGGCAATCCCCGGGAAGCCAACAACATCGGTACAGATCGATCGGTCGATATCCGATCCAGAAATCATCCTCCAACGAGAAGTCAAGACTGGAGGGGCCGTTCGTATTATCTCCATGCTCGAGGCAGCACTCTATGTCAAGAACCCTGACCCAAAGAAGTCGGGCCTCGGTGAGCTTTCAACGCTGACACTTGACGCAAGGCAAGCACCTGGCCTCGTGATCCCCTCTTCCTGAAAAGAGGAATAAACACAGGAAGCTCTAATCGCGAAAGCTCCACGAAGGTCCGAGGAGGCGCCCAAATACAAGCAAACTCCTCAGCAGAAGTCAATCCTATACATTCTAAAAGGGTTATCTACATCAAGATCAATAGGGACCCCCGGGTACCCGAAGATGACCTTCATCCGGGATAACGTTCCCGAAGGCCTCGGAATTCGACGCATGATCTCCAAACAACTCAGAGGACCTTGATACCCCGGACCTATCATATCAGTCTGAGATTGGTCCGTAGTACGACGATGGGTCGGAGGAGAGCCATGTCGATCAGTGTCACACCTTCTTTTTACACACCCACCCCGAAGGATAAATGGTATAAGGGAGTTTTTCCATTTAAAGTGACATTATTCGAAATGGGATCATTTGTTTGATTTTAGAGTCGCCACTTGGGATAAGATTGGCTTTTGGTGTCCCAAGTCACCGATTTAATTTTGTATCCCAAATCGAGGAAAAATTTCGACTTCCCAATTGGAGTCTGCGAACCAGAGATTCTGAATAAGGAATTCTGTTGACCCGAGGGAAGGTGTTAGGCACCCCCCGGATCCCGTGGTTCTAGCACGGTCGCTTAAATTATTATAATGGGCTAAAAATCTGATTTTAGTACATATTTTAACTTATGTGCCTTTTATTAGTAACCCGCTTTTATTGTTATTTTTATAAGAATTGCAACGTCGTAAAAATGTATCTCGAACCACGTCGCACCAGTACGCCCGTGATTTTTGCCACATTTCAACTTCGTTGAGATTTGGATTTGGGTCACATAAATGTGCACCCGAGTTTAAGAAGGTAGATTATATAATACGCGCCTAAAGCAATTACGCGTTTGCACTTTGCGAGGGCCATGGAATTTGCTAAATGGCACACCTCGAGTTCTATGCCTTTTAAAAGATATAATTAAAGAGGGCCATGCAATTTGAGATTTTATTTGGCATGGCGCACCTCGATTCCAATTCCAAAGGGTTTCCAAATCTAATTTTGAGGGCCATAAGATTATGGAATATCATTAGTCAAAATGTGGTAAATTGATAAGAGTCTAAAAATTACAATATCTTTAATACTAACATCCATTTCGAGACAGAATCGATGAGTGAATCTGTCGATATAATAATAGAGTCTTTTAGTTCTCTCCAGTAAGATAGGATTAGCTATAAGGATAGGAAAAGCACAACACATATTATAACTCTTAATGATCCAGATCGAGAAGTTATATATTAAGCAACACACATGGAAATCAAACGTGAACTTCAACAAAACCAAGCATTAGAGTAAAAGACGTGAACACAGCTAAACTAAATCAAAGTTGATGAAAGCTCGAATAATGCAATTAAAAGTAAAATTCCACCTCTAGATATGATGAACAGCAGAAATATACATACACAAAAAAAATCATTCAAACAACATATAAGAAAAACAGGAAATAGAACGAAGAGAGGAAAAAAAAATTGACCTCTATTATCTCAGGAAATTCGACTGCGCTACATGGCCGGGAAACAGAACCTTGACCGGAGATCAACTACAACGGAGACCTCGACTTAGACAAACAGAAACTCCTCAACCAAACACTCGGCTCTTTTGACCGGATAAAACTCGATGAAGTGACTTTAACGAAAAACTCAAAAATTAGAGCGGACGAAATCCAGATGGAAGCAACTAAATTTTTCTTCTCCTTTTTTTATTTGTACTTTTCTTTTCGAATGAAAAATCAGTGAAGGATGAACATCAAAACNTTTAGCATTATAAAAATATAAAATGCTATTTTGACACAAATAATATAAATAAAGAGCATTTTTATATGAATATAGGTAAATAGCTTAATAGTGCAAACATAATTATACGAAATGAAGTAAAAATATTACGAAACATATATGAGGATGCAAAATATTAATTTTGGATGATTAAGTCATCACAAATAATCTAAAGGGATAATTACTAAATATTTATGTAGTTTAAATATTTATGGATTTGTAAACTAAATAATGATGCAAAATTAATGTTTTGAAAGTATATATATATTTTGAGAAAAAATAAGGGCAAAATTGGGTATCAACAGCTGCCCCTCTTTACCCGGGAATGATGAAAGAGTTGTCGGGTAAAGAAAATGATGACTAATTTTGGCCGAACTGAATGAGGGATGATGTGATTTGAAAAAATGGGGGCCGAACCCTGGTTCCTGAGTTGCCTACATATCCTTGGTGTTACCCGAATCAAGCCGTGTGTAGTTATGGATCAAACGGTGAACGAAACCGATGGAGTTGTTATAGGAATGGTCGTATGTTTTGGAGGGTTCTTTTGGGGTAGGACAGTATCAGATGAATTTATGCGGAGTCATCAATGTGAATCTGAAGAGTTACAGATGTAACATAGAGCGGGTATCTGAACGGTCATGGATTAAAAGGCGGGTAATTGATGGTGGTCGGTCATGTTTGAAACAATTGAAGGATGTGAACGTTATGAATGGAAACCGGAGCGAAGATTTCTCACGTTTGAAGAACGGTTCTTTCCTGGATTACTTGCAAAAGATAAAACGCGATGCATGCATATATATATATATATATATATGGATTATTGTGAGAATTTAACATGATGCAAATTCCCTTTGGACCACGAAGGTTGTATTTGGACGGTGAGGATGATGTCCTTAGACCATGAAGTCCTGGGACATGAATCATGTGATAAGGGCTTCACAGGCCATGAAATGATGTCCTCGGGCCATGAGGATGGTGTCTCCGGACTATGACGCCTTTGAATAATGATGTGCACTTTGAGAGATCCTCAGGCCATGGAACGGTGTCTTCTGGCTATGAGGATGATGCCTTCGGACTATGACGCCTTTGGACAAAATGGCGATGTTTCAGCCCATGAAATGCAAAGATTTGATACTTGGTCATGTGATTTTTCCCGGCCATGTAGCGCAGTCGAATTTCCTGAGATAATAGAGGTCAATTTTATTATTGATATGGTGTCTGGTCTGCGAAACCAGAGATTCTGGGTTCGATCCCCAGCAGAGTCGCCAGAGCTGTCACACCTCCTTTTTACACACCTACCCCGAAGGATAAATGGTATAAGGGAGTTTTTCCATTTAAAGTGACATTATTCGAAATGGGATCATTTGTTTGATTTTAGAGTCGCCACTTGGGATAAGATTGGCTTTTGGTGTCCCAAGTCACCGATTTAATTTTGAATCCCAAATCGAGGAAAAATTTCGACTTCCCAATTGGAGTCTGCGAACCAGAGATTCAGAATAAGGAATTCTGTTGACCCGAGGGAAGGTGTTAGGCACCCCCGGATCCCGTGGTTCTAGCACGGTCGCTTAAATTATTATAATGGGCTAAAAATCTGATTTTAGTACATATTTTAACTTATGTGCCTTTTATTAGTAACCCGCTTTTATTGTTATTTTTATAAGAATTGCAACGTCGTAAAAATGTATCTCGAACCACGTCGCACCAGTACGCCCGTGATTTTTGCCACATTTCAACTTCGTTGAGATTTGGATTTGGGTCACATAAATGTGCACCCGAGTTTAAGAAGGTAGATTATATAATACGCGCCTAAAGCAATTACGCATTTGCACTTTGCGAGGGCCATGGAATTTGCTAAATGGCACACCTCGAGTTCTATGCCTTTTAAAAGATATAATTAAAGAGGGCCATGCAATTTGAGATTTTATTTGGCATGGCGTACCTCGATTCCAATTCCAAAGGGTTTCCAAATCTAATTTTGAGGGCCATAAGATTATGGAATATCATTAGTCAAAATGTGGTAAATTGATAAGAGTCTAAAAATTACAATATCTTTAATACTAACATCCATTTCGAGACAGAATCGATGAGTGAATCTGTCGATATAATAATAGAGTCTTTTAATTCTCTCCAGTAAGATAGGATTAGCTATAAGGATAGGAAAAGCATAACACATATTATAACTCTTAATGATCCAGATCGAGAAGTTATATATTAAGCAACACACATGGAAATCAAACGTGAATTTCAACAAAACCAAGCATTAGAGTAAAAGACGTGAACACAGCTAAACTAAATCAAAGTTGATGAAAGCTCGAATAATGCAATTAAAAGTAAAAGTCCACCTCTAGATATGATGAGCAGCAGAAATATACATACACAAAAAAAATCATTCAAACAACATATAAGAAAAACAGGAAATAGAACGAAGAGAGGAAAAAAAAAATTGACCTCTATTATCTCAGGAAATTCGACTGCGCTACATGGCCGGGAAACAGAACCTTGACCGGAGATCAACTACAACGGAGACCTCGACATAGACAAACAGAAACTCCTCAACCAAACACTCGGCTCTTTTGACCGGATAAAACTCGATGAAGTGACTTTAACGAAAAACTCAAAAATTAGAGCGGACGAAATCCAGATGGAAGCAACTGAATTTTTCTTCTCTTTTTTTATTTGTACTTTTCTTTTCGAATGAAAAATCAGTGAAGGATGAACATCAAAACTAAACCATAAGTTTTCCATAAACTTTCTCCTTTATATTTTCTGTCCTCTTTCAGTTTCTCTATCTATGTGCGTGTGTGTTTGAGGGACATGATCAAGTTGGGTTTTGTGAGATGGGGTGAGGTCTAGCGCGGGGTCTGGTGATTTCCGGCGAGGGGTTACTGTTTTGGTTTATGCTCCTCCCGAAGATGACTAAAGGGGAGGGTCTCGTTTTTGTACTGTGCGGCTGCCTTTTCAATTCTCAGGCGTTCTTTTTTTTTTTGTGTTTGTGGTATAGGTAGTATTATATAGGGTAGGGATTAGGTTAAGGGTATGGGCCTAGGAACTATGGGCTAGGGATTTTGGGCCAAAGACTAAAAAATGGACTATAAGATTTATAAAAACGGGATAAACCAACCTAAAACTAATTCTTTCTTCTAAAATTATGTACAATTATAATATAAAAATATAAAAATAATTTTAATTAATTGAACTAAACTATAAAACATAAAACTTTTTTTTTTTGTGTTTTCAAGATTATAAAAATAAAGATAGGGTACTATTTTGGTAATTTTTTTTAAGATTAAAAAATGACTATAAAATATTAATAAACCTATTTTTTGTAATTTTTTATTTTCTTGTATTAAAATAATGTAAAATAGTAAAAAGTAGTTGAAATGGCGATATTAGGCATAAACTAAATATTTAAATGCTAAAAATGGGTAAAATTTCGGGGAGGGTCAAAAATCACATGTCAATAGCTGCCCCTCTTTGACTGGAAACTCGAAGAGTTTTCAGACAAAGAATGACTAGACAGGTTTTTGACCCGACCCTTATTTAAGGAGAGCAAAAACTAAGAGGAGGGAGAATGTGACCGAGCCCTGGTATCTGAGCTGCCTACATATCCTTGGCTATAAAGGAATCATGCCACATGTAGTTCAGAAGTGAATGAGATGATGGAGTACCAAGGTTGAGAGCCGAGCGAGGTGCCGTCGAGGTTCCGGTCCGCGGTCCCGTTATTACATCAAAATCAAAAATGAAAAAGACTAACTAAGCCTATCAGTTACGAGTTACAAGATTCCTACTATGAGTCTTCTGAAGCTTGATCTTGAGTCTTGGTTGGTTCTTCATGCGGACCCTGATCTGAATCTTGATGCTTGTTAGCTGCAGGTGTTGGTTCAATCTTCTTCAGTTTTTTAAACCAAGACGGAACATGCAGAGCTTGTGACCTCAGCCGTGTCTTGAGCAGCTCACATCTTTCATCAATTTCTGCATTTTGGATTCACTTCTTTTCCTTTTCTTCTTTTTCTTTATTCTGGATTGAGACTCATTCTTTTGGTCGTCTCGAACCCTGTGTCTTGAGGTCGACCTGCTTAAGATACCAAAACAAACAAACGAACGAAATTTTCTGCCCCAGTTTTCACTAGAAAGATTTCGTGAGTTAGTTGTGACACATATCTAAGAGATCAAATCAGGATTGTGTATTCTTGTGAATGAATCCAGGTTATGCTGGAAAATGACCAGGTTATGCCGGAAAAGAAAGAAGGGTCCTCCGGTTTTGCCGAGACAGAAAGAAAGAAAAGATCCTTGGTTTTTGGTCCGGGAGTTTGGTAAAGAAAAGACNTCACATTATACCTTGAGCCAACGCTCCAAGGATTTAAATATCTCATATACCTTCACAATTTGTATTTCAACTCGAGCCAACGCTCCACGAAGCTCAACGATCACAATTTCCTTTCACATACTCTTTACAACATATAGAAATCATCAATTAAGTATGGAAGCTATAACAAAAGGATATTCGCAATATAAGGACTCACGGTCATGCTAGACACCAATGTATAGATACTCGTCACTATGCCTATACATCGTACCCGACAAATAGCAAGTAGCAAATAAGACTCAACTCCTATTCCCTCAAGCTAAGGTTAGACCAAACACTTACCTCGATGCCTTGAACACAACTCAAGTCTCAATTGTAGCTTTACCCCTTGATTTCTCCACCAATCCGCTTGAATCTAGTCACAATTTACTTAATTATATTAATAAGTGCTAAATGAATCATCCTCAATGCATGAAAATAAGTTTTTCCCAAGTTTTACCCAAAAAGGTCAAAAATGCCCCCGGGCCCACATGGTCAAAACCCGAGGTTCGAACCAAAACCCGGTTACCCATTCCCCCACAAACCCAAATATGTAATTTGTTTTGAAATCGGACCTCAAATTGAGGTTCAAATCCCCAATTTTTGAAAAATCTAGGTTCTACCCAACATACCCAAATTTCCCCTTTAAAATCTTTGATTTAAAGTTGAAATTATGTTAAAAGATGTTAAGGAGTGAAGAAAATGAGTTAGAAGTCACTTACCAATCGTTTTGAAGAAGAAGAATCGTTGGGAAAATCGCCTCTTATGTTTTTGGGTTTTTGAAAAGTGAAAAATGACTGAAATTCTCGTTTATTTATACGCTTCGGAAGTCCCCTGCGCGGACCGCGCAAAAAGCGATCGCGGCCGCGCTGACCTACTTGAAGACCTGCTGATCTCTGAAGTTCCCTGCGCGGACCGCACAAAGGCGACCGCGGCCACGCAGCACCCACCGTGGACCGCACAAAGGCGACCGCGGCCGCGCTGGCCCCTCCGCGGCCGCATGCGATTTCTCGCGGACCGCGCTGGAGGGTTCAGAGTCTGCAATATTTTCCTGAACCTGCAGCATCTGGTATTTTAAGCCTAAGGCACCCCGGAACCCACTCGAAACTCACCCGAGCCCTCGGGGCTCCAAACCAAACATACACACAACCTCAAAAACACCCTACGGACTTATCCCTGCGATCAAATCGCCAAAATAACATCATATACCTCAAATCAAGCCTCAAAGCTCATGATTTCTTCCAAATTTTTCATAAAACATCAATTTCCATTTTAAGTCCGAAACACATCAAACGACGTTCGTTTTCAACCAAACTTTACAGAAGTGCTTAAATCATATATAAGACTTGTACCGGGCGCCGGAACCAAAATACAGGCCCGATACCATCACGTTCTAATCAAATTTCATTTCCAATTTCCTTAATCATTTCCAGAAAATAATTTCACACAAGAATTCATTTCTCGGGCTTGGGACCTCTGTCACACCTCCTTTTTCCTACACCTGTGAGGGTGTAAAGGAGTTTTTCCAATTAAAGGACGATCGGAACGAGATTTATTATTGATATTCAGAGTCGCCACTTGGGAGATTAATGGTGTCCCAAGTCACCGGCTGAATCCCGATCCGAGGAAATTATGACTCTGTTAACAGTCCGAGAACCAGAACTCCGAGTAAGGAATTCTGTTAACCCGGGAGAAGGTGTTAGGCATTCCCGGATTCCGTGGTTCTAGCACGGTCGCTCAACTGTTGTATTTGCTTTTATCTGATTTTAAAACATATTCTAACCTATGTGTCTTTTATTTTAACCGCTTTTATTTTATGTCTTTTTAATAAGAATTGCAACGTCGTGAAAATGTATCTCGAACCACGTCACACCAGTGCACCCGTGGCTTTTGACGCATTTCGACTTCGTTGAGATTTAGATTTAGGTCACATAAATGTGCACCCGCATTCAGGAAGGTAATATTATTATAATACGCGCCTAATGCAACTACGCGTTTGCACTTTGCGAGGGCCATGGAATTTGCTAAATGGCACGCCTCGAATTTAAGGATCAATACAGAATTAACTACACGAGGGCCATGCAATTGAGATTTTTATTTGGCCTGGCACGCCTCAAATTATTCCAAAAGGCTTTACTCAACTAAAACAAACTACGGATATTCAAGAATTATTTTTCTAGACTACTTAGAAATTATTGTAAGAATAAAGAGTTATGGGTAAAACCAAAATATTGTGCATCATCTGCATTGTCATGTAATAACAGAACTCAAATGGAAATAAATTAACGTTCTACAACCATTGAAAGCAACTTTAACAATTTTCTGATCGTTCTGAAATTAGAGGCAAAATCGTGCCTTAACAAATTCACGCAGAACATACACAGAATTGCAAAACGCGGCATTGTCTCTTCCAAAACAGTAATTTTAGCTAATTAGCTAATTACTTTTGGTCAATTGGCTTCACTCTTTCCTACTCCATCACTTAAAAGAAATAAATAAAAACAAAATACTTAAAACAGATTGCAAATCTCATCAATTCAAACGAATTTCATCCAAGCAAATGTATGGCTTCTGGAAATTTCAACAGCAAGATAGGAACCAAAACTTATTAAAATTCAGCCCACCTTAATCATGGAAATCCGCATCGTCATAATCAAACCAACAGGGAAAACTAACTAATGCAGATTAATACACACAATGATGAAGTATGCATTGATTTCACAGTCCAACTTGAATAAAGACGAGCAACCAATCATCGTGCTTAAGGTTTTCACATATCCTTTTCATGCTAAAATCATATCAAAATAGAATAATAGAGAATCGACACTGAACCTGGACTGAAATTCTTCTTAGTAACAGTAGAGGGATGAGCATATACAATGTTTTGCTCCCAAATTTCAATGGAGAACAACGCAATCGAGCAGAAATACGAGCCAAACCACGAACCTCAGACGGAAACTCGAATCGGCGTCGGAACGAACTCAATCGAACCCTGTCAATTCCATGAAAGAAAAGGGAGTGGCGACAAGAGGGATGAGAGACAGTGAGGTGAGGGAGATAGGGTGAAGGAGGCAGCAGTGGCGTCGCACAACAGGAGCTATAGCCGTCGTCGGTAATCACCTCCGGCGGTGGCAACCATGAGAGCTGAAGAGGAAGGGCTACCTCTCGTTTTGTATGTTGAGTGTTAGAGAAGGAGGTGCTGCTAATTGCCTCTTCAATCAGAGAAAAATCGAGAGGTCCGGCTGAATGATCCCGTCCTTTTTCTCTATTCTGTTTCTTTTTTTTTTTTCAGATCTCTCTCCCCCTCTGATTTTGCGTGTGTTTTGTTTTTGAAGAAACGGGGCTCGTTGGTCTGAGATGGAAGAAGAGAGCAGCGATGGGTGTTGATTTTTTGGGTTCTTTTGCGGCTGAAGAAGATGATGCAACGCTAGGGGTGGGGTTCTTTTTTTTTAGCCGCAGCTTTCTTTTTCTAGTGTATTTTTTTTTTTTGAAAAAATAGGCTGAAAATTATGCGTCCATGTTACGTCACTAGAACTAGCATGAAAAGAATTGCAGAGGGAGAAGGGAACTAAATAAAATGACTAGAAATAGCGGGAACTAAATGAAATGACTAGAAATGACTAGAAATGGCGGGAATTGCATTAGACTGACGGTGAAAGGGTTTAAACAACAAAACAAGCAAACTAGATTAGAGTTACAACCCTTGGACAAACCTAAACAAACTACACAAGCTGCTACGACGGGACAAACAAGACAAAATGAAAGGATAGACGGGTTTGAGTCACAAGACAATATCCGGGTTACAACCCTAAAATAACCCGGACAATAGAAATGACAACAAAATAAACCACCAAAACTCGAAGGGATGGAGCGTCTTCCCAATTACCAAGTACGACGTCTTAGCCCCTGAATTTCATACCAAGATTGCTGGAATCTTCACAGGACTTCATCACGTTGTTCTGAGTAAACTGCTTCTGGGTTTCTTCTGCCGGCTCATTCTCACAATCAATCATACCCACCATATGCGTTTCATTGTGCACAGGAGATGGATCTTGGCCAGTGTTTGTTGCATCTGGACTTTGCACGACGATGTCACCTGCGTCAATAAGCTTTTGAATTGCATTTTTCAGATTCCAACATTTTCTCTATGTCGTGCNAAAGGAAAGGAGTCAAAAATGGCTGAAATAGCTATATTAGGCCTACATTAAATATTTACATGCTAAAATATAAAAATCTTGGGGAGGGTCAAAAATCACATGTCTACAACCTCGGAATTAAATTTCGGGCTTACGCCCAAGTCCCATATTTTCCTACGGACCCTCCGGGACCGTCAAATCATGGGTCCGGGTCCGTTTACCCAAAATGTTGACCGAAGTCAAATATATTCATTTTAAATATCAAAATTTAGCAATTTTTCTCATAGAATTCATATTTAAGATTTCCGCTTACGCGCCCGGACTGCGCACGCAAATCGAGGCAACCCTAAATGAGGTTTTCAAGCCCTCGGAAGTACAAAAAGGGTAAGGAAACAGGTGATGACGTTTTGCATCGTCACATTCTCCACCTCTAAAACAATCATTCGTCCTCGAACGGACAAAGAAAGAAGTACCTGAGTCGGGAAAAAGATGAGGATAGCGACTCCGCATATCAGACCCGGACTCCCAGGTCGATGCCTCAGGAGGCTGACCTCTCCACTGAACACGAATAGAAGGAAAGCTCTTGGATCTCAACTGACGAACCTGCCGGTCTAGAATAGCTACCGGCTCCTCCTCATAAGATAAGTCCTTGTCCAACTAGACAGTGCTGAAATCTAACACGTGGGCTGGATCGCCGTGATACCTCAAGCATGGATACATGAAAAACTGGATGCACGGCTGATAAGCTAGGCGGCAATGCAAGTCTATAAGCCACCTCTCCCACTCGATCAAGAATCTCAAACGGACCAATGAACCTAGGGCTAAGCTTGCCCTTCTTCCCAAATCTCATCACGCCCTTCATAGGCGACACTCGGAGCAATACCCGCTCACCAATCATAAATGCCACATCTCTAACCTTGCGGTCGGCATAACTCTTTTGCCTAGACTGAGCTGAACGAAGCCTTTTCTGAATGATCTTGACCTTGTCCAAGGCCTCCTGAACCAGATCTGTACCCAACAACCGAGCCTCTCCCGGCTCAAGCCATCCAACCGGAGACCGACACCGCCTACCATATAAAGCCTCATAAGGAGCCATCTGGATGCTCGACTGGTAGCTGTTGTTGTAGGCAAACTCCGCTAAAGGCAAGAACTGATCCCACGAACCTCCAAAGTCAATAACACAAGCTCGGAGCATGTCCTCCAAAATCTGAATAGTCCGCTCGGACTGCCCGTCCGTCTGGGGATAAAATGCTGTGCTCAACTCGACCCGTGTGCCCAACTCTTGCTGAACTGCTCTCCAGAAGCGCGAGGCAAACTGCGTACCCCGGTCCGAAATGATAGTTGCCGGCACACCATGAAGGCGAACGATCTCCTGGATATAAATCTCAGCTAATCTCTCGGATGAATAGGAGACTGCCACAGGAATGAAATGCGCTGACTTGGTCAGCCTATCAGCAATGACCCATAATGCATCGAACTTCTTTCGAGTCAACGGAAGTCCAGTAACAAAATCCATAGTAATCCGCTCCCACTTCCACTCGGGAAGCTCAATCCGCTAAAATACACCACCAGGCCTCTGAGGCTCGTACTTAACCTGCTGACAATTCAAACAATGAGCCATATATGCTACGATATCCTTCTTCATTCTACGCCACCAGTAATGCTGCCGCAAATCCTGATACATCTTCGCGGCGCCCGGATGAATAGAGTACCGGGAGCTATGGGCCTCCTCTAAAATCAACTCTCGGAGCCCATCCACATTAGGCACACATACACGACCCTGCAATCTCAAAACTCTATCATCATCCAAGGTAACATGCCTGGCACCTCCGCGCTGCACCGTGTCTCTAAGGACACATAAATAGGGATCATCATACTGCCTATCACGGATACGCTCCAATAACGAAGAACGAGCGACCGTGCAAGCTAACACACGATTGGGCTCAGAAACATCCAGTCTCACGAACTGATTGGCTAACGTCTGAACATCCAAGGCAAGCGGCCTTTCACCGATCGGAATATAAGCAAGACTACCCATACTGGCTGACTTCCTACTCAATGCATCGGCCACCATATTGGCCTTCCCTGAATGATATAGAATGGTGATGTCATAATCCTTCAACAACTCCAACCACCTCCTCTGCCTCAAATTCAACTCCTTTTGCTTGAACAAATACTGAAGACTCTTGTGATCCGTGAACACCTCACATGCCACGCCATACAGATAATGCCTCCAAATCTTCAATGCGTGAACTATGGCTGCCAACTCCAAATCATGAACCGGATAGTTCTTCTCATGAATCTTCAACTGCCTCGAAGCATAGGCAATGACCTTGCCATCCTGCATCAACACTGCTCCAAGCCCAACACGGGAAGCATCACAATAGACTGTATAAGGCCCTGAACCTGTGGGCAAAACCAACACCGGTGCCGTGGTCAGAGCTATCTTGAGCTTCTGAAAGCTCGCCTCACACTCCTCCGACCATCTGAACTGGGCACCCTTCTGGGTCAATCTGGTCATCGGGGCTGCAATGGATGAAAACCCCTCCATGAACCGTCGATAGTAGCCTGCCAATCCCAAGAAACTCCGAATCTCTGTAGCTGATGCTGGTCTAGGCCAGTTCTTGACTGCCTCTATCTTCTTTGGGCCCACCTGAATACCCTCTGCTGATACGACGTGACCCAGAAATGCAACTGAACTCAGCCAGAACTCACACTTGGAGAACTTGGCATATAACTGACTATCCCTCAGAGTCTGAAGAACCACTCTAAGGTGCTGCTCGTGCTCCTCCTGGCTGCGGGAATATATCAATATATCATTAATGAACATTATCATGAAGGAATCCAAATAAGGCTTGAACACTCGGTTCATCAAGTCCATGAAAGCTGCTGGGGCATTTGTCAACCCGAATGACATAACCAAGAACTCATAATGCCCGTACCGAGTGCGGAAAGCTGTCTTAGGGACATCGGATGCCCTAATCCTCAACTGTTGGTAGCCAGATCACAAGTCAATCTTGGAGAATACCCTGGCACCCTGAAGCTGGTCGAACAAATCATCAATCCTCAGCAGTGGATACTTATTCTTGATCGTTACCTTGTTCTATTGCCGGTAATCAATACACATTTTATTGACCCGTCCTTCTTCTTGACAAATAGCACCAGCGCACCCCAAGGTGAGACAATGGGTCTAATGAAATCCTTCTCTAGCAAATCCTGCAACTGTTCCTTTAGCTCCTTCAACTCCGGCGGCTCCATACGATACGGCGGGATAGAAATGGGCTGAGTGCCCGGAACCAGATCAATGCAGAAATAAATATCCCTGTCGGGTGGCATAGTCGGAAGGTCTGAAGGAAAAACATCAGGGAAATCACAAACAACGGGCACAGAACCAATAGAGGGAACCTCAGCACTGGAATCCCGAACATAGGTTAAATAGGCTAAACACCCCTTCTCGACCATACGCCAAGCCTTCACATACGATATAACACTGCGGGTAGAATGACCAGGAGTTCCTCTCCACTCTAAACGAGGCATACCCGGTAAAGCTAAGGTCACAGTCTTGGCATGGCAGTCCAAGATAGCGTGATAGGGTGATAACCAGTCCATCCCCAATATAATATCAAAGTCGACCATATCTAAAAGCAACAGATCTACACGAGTCTCCAGACCCCCAATCACCACAACACAAGAGCGATGGACTCGATCGACCACGATAGAATCACCCACTGGCGTAGACACATAAACAGGAATACCCAATGCATCACTAGGCATGATCAAATACGGGCCAAAATAGGATGACACATACGAATACGTAGACCCCGGATCAAACAACACAGAAGCACCTCTATCACAAACCAAAATCGTACCTGTAATGACCGCATCTGAAGCCTCTGCCTCGGGCCTGGCCTAGAGAGCATAACATCGGGGCTGGGCCCCATCACTCTGATCTACCTCTTTGGGGCGGCCTGCTGCTGGCTGGCCTCCACCTCTAGCGGTCTGAGCTCCACCTCTATGACCTCTACCTCCACCTCTAGCACCTCTACCCCCGCCTCTGGCTGGCTGGGCGGCCTGTGGAACATCTGGTGCCTGAATCATAGGGCGGGGACCCTGCTGCTGCGGCTAAGCACCCCTCAACCTCGGGCAAGCCCTCCTGATGTGACCATACTCACCACACTCATAACATCCATCTGAACGTTGTGGCTGAGGAAACTGAGGCGGGCCCTGGCAACCTGAATGGCCCCCACGGAAACTCTGAAGTGGCGGTGCGCTGATAGGAGCTGGCGGTGCACTGAATAAATGCTGATCAGAACAGTGTGCCTGAGAACCACGGCCACCTGATGTACCGTGAGAAACCTGGAGAGCTGACTGAAAGGGCCTAGAGGGATGGCCTCTACCATATGAATCTCTACCTCCAGACGAGGTACCACTGAATCTGCCGGAATGACGGGCTCTCTTGTCTCCCCCATGACCACCCCCCTGCGATAATACCATCTCAATCCTCCGGGCCACATTGGCCGCCTCCTGAAAAGTGATATTCCTCCCCGCCTCTCTAGCTATCTGAAGACGAATCGGCTGAATAAGACCATCAATAAACCTCCTCACCCTCTCTTTCTCGGTGGGAAGTATAACAACAGCATAGCGGGCCAACTCAATAAACCTGGTCTCGTACTGGGTGACTGTCATGGATCCCTGATGGAGACGCTCGAACTGCCTCCGATAGGCCTCTCGCTGTGTAATAGGGAGAAACTTCTCCAGAAATGTATGCGTGAACTGCTCCCAGGTCAAGGCTGGAGATCCTGCTGGTCTAGCTAAACAATAATCCCTCCACCAAGTCTTGGCGGATCCAGACAACCGGAAAGTGGCGAAACTAACCCCATTGGTCTCAACAATACCCATGTTTTCGAAGAACCTCGTGGCAGCTGTCCAAATACTCCTGAGGATCCTCGGTAGATGCACCGCTGAAGGTAGTGGTGAAGATCTTGGTGAACCTATCCAACCTCCATAAAGCCTCGGCAGACATAGCTGCCCCATCACCGGCCTGGGCTACCACACCCGGTTGAGCTGCTCCAACTGGCTGAACTGCTGGAGTCTGAATCGGGGGAGCTCCCTGCTCCGGAGTACGAGTAGCAAGAGTCTGAGCCCCTCCTCCAGCCTGAGAAGTGGCTGGTGCTACTGGAAGCAAACCCGCTCGGGTGACACTCTCCATGAGGCCCACCAATCTGACAAGAGCGTCCTGAAGAACTGGGGTGGCAATGAACCCCTCTGGGACCTGAGCTGGGCCCACCAGAGCCGCTGGGGCTGGAACCTCCTCCTCGAAATCAACTTGAGGCTCCGCCACTGGTGCTGCTGCTCGGGGCTGAGCTCTGCCCCAACCTCGGCCTCTAGCACAACCTCGGCCTCGACCTCGCCCTCTGCCCCTAGTGGGAGCTGCCTCGGGCTCGGACTGCTGGTCAGAAGATGAGGAAGCGAGTGTTCTCTCCATCTGCGAAAGAACAGAGTAGAAATTCAATCAGTATTTTGAGAAACAGAACCGCATGACAGGAAAGAACAAATGTGAAGTTTCCTAACTCTGTAGCCTCTGGGGATAAATACAGACGGCTCCGTACCGATCCCTCAAACTCTATGAAGCTTGTCCGTGAGTTGTGAGACCTATGTAACCTAGAGCTCTGATACCAACTTGTCACGACCCGGAATCCCCACCCTCGGGAGTCGTGATGGCGCCTACTAATGGGAGCTAGGCAAGCCAAATTTAATTACTTTTTCATAAATAACATAATTCCTTTTAACAATTATCGGCAATAATACAAAGCAACGAAATTACATAATAAGCAGAAGTCTCAATGTTATATAAAACTGAATAGAAATGTGGAAAATTTCAATAAAGGCCTCTACCCAAGACTGGTGTCACAATACTCACGAACTACTAAGAATACTAAATACAATCGTCTGAAAGAGAACATAAACTGTTTGTCTCGAATACAATGAGATAACAGACTAAAATAAAGGATAGAGGAGACGTCGGGCATGCAGACGCTTGCAGGGCTACCTCGATGTCTCGCTGGACTGAAGGCCTGCTCCCACGCTACTGCTGCTGCTGTCCAAAACCTGGATCTGTGCAAAATAGCACAGAGTGTAGTATCAGCACAACCGACCCCATGTGCTGGTAAGTGCCTAGCCTAACCCCGACGAAGTAGTAACGAGGCTAGGACTGGACTACCAATTAAACCTGTGCAGTTATATAGTATACAGTGGAAAGTAAAACAGGAATAAACAAGTAAAGATGGGAGGGGGAAACATGCTGCGGGGGGTATACCAGTATTAACAGTAAATCCAGAGTAACAATCTAAGGGCAGCTTAGAATTTACAACGAACAAAGAAACTAATATCCAAAATAAACACACTTGTATCAATAATTGTTGCGGCGCGCAACCCAATCCCAATATATAACAACACTGTTGCGGCGTGCAACCCGATCCATATCGTTTAGCATTGTTGCGGCGTGCAACCCGATCCACAAATATCATTATTGCGGCGTGCAACCCGATCCAGAAATATCATACAATGCACGGCATCACCCATCGTGCTTTATCACTCTCCCTCACCCAAACAACAATCACAAATAAGGGGCAAGAAAGTAAACAAATAATGATAGAAATCCCGGCAAGGGAATGCAATTAAACAATTAAATCCCGGCAAGAGAACAATATCAATAAATTTCCATGTTCCGGCAAGGGAGAAAACCAACAAAACAACACAACGTCCTGGCAAGGGAATAAACCAATAACTCTTCCTCTTTCTTTCACTTTCATCTTATAGTTCACATTATCACTTGAGCCAACGCTCCAAGGATTTAAATATCTCATATACCTTCACAATTTGTATTTTAACTCGAGCCAACGCTCCACGAAGCTCAACGATCACAATTTCCTTTCACATACTCTTTACAACATATAGGAATCATCAATTAAGTATGGAAGCTATAACAAAACCAGGATATACGCAATATAAGGACTCACGGTCATGCTAGACACCAATATATAGATACTCGTCACCATGCCTATACATCGTAACCGACAAATAGCAAGTAGCAAATAAGACTCAACTCCTATTTCCTCAAGCTAAGGTTAGACCAAACACTTACCTCGATGCCTTGAACACAACTCAAGTCTCAATTGTAGCTTTACCCCTTGATTTCTCCACTCTAGTCAGAATTTACTTTATTACAGTAATAAGTGCTAAATGAATCATCCCCAATGCATGAAAATAAGTTTTTCCCAAGTTCTACCCAAAAAGGTCAAAAATGCCCCCGGGCCTACATGGTCAAAACCCGAGGTTCGAACCAAAACCCGGTTACCCATTCCCCCACAAACCCAAATATGTAATTTGTTTTGAAATCGGACCTCAAATTGAGGTCCAAATCCCCAATTTTTGAAAAACCTAGGTTCTACCCAACATACCCAAATTTCCCCATTAAAATCTTTGATTTTAAAGTTGAAATTATGTTAAAAGATGTTAAGGAGTGAAGAAAATGAGTTAGAAGTCACTTACCAATCGTTTTGAAGAAGAAGAATCGTTGGGAAAATCGCCTCTTATGTTTTTGGATTTTTGAAAAGTGAAAAATGACTGAAATTCTCGTTTATTTATACCCTTCGGAAGTCCCCTGCGCGGACCGCGCAAAAAGCTATCGCGGCCGCGCTGACCTATTTGAAGACCTGCTGATCTCTGAAGTTCCCTGCGCGGACCGCGCAAAGGCGACCGCGACCGCGCAGCACCCACCGCGGACCGTGCAAAGGCGACCGCGGCTGCGCTGGCCCCACCGCGGTCGCACGCGATTTCTCGCGGACCGCGCTGGAGGGTTCAGAGTCTGCAATATTTTCCTGAACCTGCAACATCTGATATTTTAAGCCTAAGGCACCCCGGAACCCACTCGAAACTCACCCGAGCCCTCGGGGCTTGTGACGACCCGACCCGTCGTCTCATGAGAACCACTCCGTTTCCCCCATTTCCTGCTTCGTGATGCTTCATTAACAGTGTCTTGTGTGAACGAGTTGAATTGGGTTGATTTTTGGAAGGAAATGAGACACTTAGTCTCTTTAAGGAAGGCATGTTTTGGAAGAGTCAACTGGATGTTGACCTATGATTTAGAGTGCTCGGATGTGGATTCCGACGATTCGGTTAGCTTCGGGGGATGATTTTTGACTTAGGAGTGTGATCAGAAGTGATTTTGGAGGTCCGGTGTAGAATTAGGCTTGAATTGGCGAAGTTAGTATTTTGGCGAATTCCGGTTGATAGGTGAGATTTTGATCCGAGGGACGGAATGGAATTCCGAGAGTTGCAATAGCTTCGCTGGATGATTTGGGATGTGTGTGCAAAATTTCAGGTCATTCGGAGGTGTTTTGGTTGGGTTTTTGATCGAATGCGTGTTTCGGAAGTTTTGGAAGAACTAAGGCTTGAATTCGATGAGAAACGATGGTTTTAGTGTTGTTTGGGGTGTTTTGATGATTGGAGCAAGTTTGAATAAGGTATTGGATCATGTTTGTATTTTTGGTTGAGGTCCCGGGGGCCTCGGGTATGTTTCGGATGCCCAACGGGTCATTTTTGGAACTTGTTGGATTGCTGAACTGCTGGTATCTGGTTTCCTTCTTCGCGAACGCGAGGGGTGTCTCGCGAACGCGAAGAGGAAAAACGGGGGGGTTGAGATTTGGCCTTGGCGTCGCGAAGGATGAGATGCGAACGCGAAGGAGGGGAACAGTGTGCTACGCGAACGCGAGAGTGCAATCGCGAACGCGTAGAAGGAGTTTGGGCCTGGAGTCGACTGGCCTACGCGAACGCGAGGCATGCTACGCGAACGCGAAGGGTCTAGGGAACTTGACCTCCGCGAACCCGAGAGTGGTCTCGCGAACGCGATGAAGGTTTTCCAGGCCTGGGCAGAATGTTTTAAAACATTTCATCCGCGAACCCAACCCACTTTTCCTCCATTTTTGGGCATTGTTGAGAGCTTTTGGACGGGGATTGAAGAGAGTTTCAACTGGGGTCGATTGAAGGTAAGTTTTATGAGTTAAAAACATGATTTTATTGTAGAATCATCCTTGAAATTCATGAGAATATAGCCAAATTGTAAGAAATTAGGGCTTGAGTTTGAAATTCTAAATTTGAGATTTGAGGGGCCATTCGTGATCCGATTTGAGAGATTTTGGGATGTATAGACTCGTGTCGAGATGAGGAATCCGGTGATGTTAATTTTCTGATTTTTCGAGACGTGGGCCCGGGGCTCGGGTTTTGCCAACTTCGTGATTTTCGATGTTTTTCGAGTCTTTTCGATTGGGTTATATTCCCTTAGCATATTGTGACGTATTCGTTGTGGTTTTGGTCAGATTCGACGCGCGAAGAGGTGAATTCGAAAGGCAAGGGCATAGCTAGCTAGGACCTTGGCCGGCTTGAGGTTAGTAATAAATGTAAATGCTGTGTTGAGGGTTTGAAACCCCGAATTTGCACAAAGTAGTGCTATGTGAGGTGACTTGCACGCCGGATAACGGGCGTGGGGTAGAGCACCGTCAGGGATTGTGACTTGGTCCGTACCGCTTAATAAAATTGATACCTATTTGATTGTAGATTTGTAATATCCTTATAAAAATGGATTAATTGTCATAATTGGGCTTCGTGCCAACTACTTGAATCCTTCAGGGATTATTTTAATGGTTTTCTACCATATTTATAAATATTAAACTCAGTCCTGGTATTTAATACTGTGTTTGAAATCTCAGCCATTTTCTTAAATTAGAAATTAAGTTAATATTTTTAAATGAAGTTTGGGTTGAATATTTTTATACTATTGTGTGATTTTTGGACTGAGTATGGGATCGGGCTGCACGCCGCAGCAGTATTATAATGATATTGATATGAGGCCAAGGGCCTGTTTGATGCCACGAGATGGCTTATTATTGCGCTTGGGCCGTAAGGGGCCCCTCCCGGAGTCTGCACACCCCCAGTGAGCGCCGTCGACGTTAAATAAATGGAGCGGGCTGCACGGCTGCAGCGGGGTACTGGAGGTACCGGTTTATGTGTTGCATTGCATATTTAATTGTCATTTATTTCTTCATCTGTTCTGATGTTTATTCTAACTGTATTGCTGTTTAATGGTATTTTTAGCTTTACTTTGTGTTTATTTAGGATTTCTTATCCTCAGACCTTATTTATATTTATTACTTTCTGAGTTGGAAGTACTCACAATACTCCCTGCACCTTGTGTGCAGATCCAGGTACACCAAAGGGTGAGTGAGGACTTGTTAGCTGAGCAGCGATTATCTGAGAGTGTCGAGGTAGCTGCATGGCGTTCGCAGCCTTGATCTCTCCCTTCCATCTTTTATTATTTCATTCGTATTATTTTTCCTAGTCGGACTTGTAATAGGTGAATAATCTGCTTCTAGAGGCTCATGTTCGTGACACCAGATTCTGTGGGTTGATCAGTACTTTGTTTTCGTTTTGGGGTTTTCGAATGTTAGAGATTATATCAGAATTTCCGCACTAAATTGGTATTATAGTAGTGAACATTTATTTATTTAATTAGATTATTTGGCTAAGGTTGCGTAAATGGTCGGGCTTGCCTAGCAATGTGTCGGGCGCCATCACGATCGGGGTTTGGGTCGTGACAGGGCTCCAAACCAAACATACACACAACCTCAAAAACACCCTACAGACTTATCCGTGCGATCAAATCGCCAAAATAACATCATATACCTCAAATCAAGCCTCAAAGCTCATGATTTCTTCCAAATTTTTCATAAAAGATCAAATTTCCATTTTAAGTCCGAGAAACGTCAAACGACGTCCGTTTTCAACCAAACTTTACAGAAGTGCTTAAATCATATATAAGATTTGTACCGGGCGCCGGAACCAAAATACGGGCCCGATACCATCACGTTCTAATCAAATTTCATTTCCAATTTCCTTAATCATTTCCAGAAAATAATTTCACACAAGAATTCATTTCTCGGGCTTGGGACCTCGAAATTAAAGTTCGGGCTTACGCCCAAGTCCCATATTTTCCTACGGACCCTCCGGGACCGCCAAATCACGGGTCCGGGTCGGTTTACCCAAAATGTTGACCGAAGTCAAATTTATTCATTTTAAATATCAAAATTTAGCAATTTTTCTCATAGAATTCATATTTAAGCTTTCCGGCTACGCGCCCGGACTGCGCACGCAAATCGAGGCAACCCTAAATGAGGTTTTTAAGGCCTCGGAAGTACACTCGGGGTCGAAGTTCCTTTCCAAGGTCGAGGTCAACAACACTCACCGAGGTCAGAAGAAGGCGTGCTTCGAGATGATGCCGATATGATTCAGCAACGGAAAGAGCGAGATATCCGCAACAGACCGGATATCACGGCGTGAATTTCGAAATGGGTTGCTCTTCGGCGGTTAGATAGTTGTCAAATAAGATTTCCTACTATAATTAGAAGTGTACCTTATTTAGGACTCATTTACTATATAAAGGGGGGATCCCATTCATTTGTAAGATTCATTGTTCACTGATAAGAAAATATACGCACATTATTCTCTTGTTATTTCACTTACTATTCATCAGAGCTGTCTTATCATTTGTTATTCCCGTTATCATACCTCGAGATTATCACAGATCGAGGTCGAGATTTAGTTTATACACTGGTTTGATCTATTTTATTCTTTAATTTATCTATTTAATTCCTTGTTTATCAATTAGCATTGGATTAAATCACATATCCTTAAAACCACAATACGAGTTTAATTGTTACTTGAATTTTAGGGTAAACATTTTGGCGCTCACCGTGGGGCCGAGGATAATAGTGATTGTTTCAGTGCTGATTCTAATAACACACGTTATTTTCACACTTGTTCTTGTCAAGTATTTTTGCTCTCAGGTTAAAGCATGTCAAACTCACAAAATGCACCCGTACATGGTGGTGATGGTCTCGGATTTTCTGAGCACATAATTTTTGCCTCACCAAAAAATACTCCCACAAAATCAATAAATAGATTTTTTTCTTAATTATTTTTAATTTTTTTATAGATTTTTTAAGGAATTTTTGGTAATTATTTGCATTTAGTTGCATTTTTCATGCATTTTTAACATTTTAAAATCATAGAAAAATAACAAAAATGTCCAAATCTTCGTTACATAGCATTTGTAGGTCTTAATTGCATTTAGAATCTAACCGCATAAGTCTATTGTATTATTAAAACAAAAATCACAAAAACGATGTTCATTTTTACATTTGTAGCTCTTAGTGTTAAATTAGTAACTTTCTTTTATTAAATTAAGATTAATTAATTATGTAAATAGTTTAAATAGATAATTAGTTTAAATTTACAAATTAGATTGACTTAGTTAATTTAGGATTTTAATTAATTTAATTAGAATTAAAATCAAAGAAAAGAAAAGAAAAGAAATGAGAACAAAGAAAAGGAATTCAAGAATTGGTTTGTTCTTGTTCAAAATTGGGCCAAAGATTACAATGGCCCAATTTCTTCAATGCCTGCCCCAGCCCAGACCCAAAATCCGGTCCAGTCCCCCACTCTAAGTCCCAAAACGACCCCGTTTTGCCATAAGCCAATCCCAGACGTTGATCTCCCACCATCCAACGATTGGGAACAGATCCCATTATCCCTTAAGAGTGTCCGAAGTCCCCCCCAAACCCTAGAGAACCAACCCCATTTTCCCCCTTCTCATCTCTCAACTCATCTCTCTTAACCACCGCCGTCGCCGCCCATCGAAAATCGCCTATGGCGGCGGCATTGCTCCAAACCCGCCCAAAATTACACCATATACTCCCCACACCGTCACGACCCATTCTCCATAATAGGTCATGATGGCGCCCGACACCATTAGTCAGGCCAGCCAACGCGGAAGCATAATTAAATTCTCATTTTACCCTTCCCAAAAACCATTATAATAGATTTTTCCCCCAATTAAAGTCATAAACCAGTAAAGATCAATAAAATGTAACGACAGTTATACAACCCAATATAACGTCTACTACTGTGTGTGCCAGAACCTGGTGTCACAAGCTACGGGCAACTAGTAGAATATACACAAAATGAATAATGCCCTATCCTACTGTCTGAATCAGGATAGACAGAAACAACACCAAAAAAATACAAGGAAGACTTCTTCGGCTGCGGGTCGGCAAGAAGGGAGTGCAGCTCACCGTAGAAGTCCCAGATGCGCTCACTGATATGCACCAGAGTGATGTCCGGATCCACCTGCCTCAAATCCTGTACATTTAAGTACAGAAGTGTAGCATGAGTACATAAACAATATGTACCCAGTAAGTATCCCGTCTAATCTCGAAGAAGTAGAGACGAGAAGTCGACTCGATACTTACTAAGATCAATATAATATATATATATATAAGTATGATGTTTTCAAATCATGAATTTACAAGTATCAACAGTTTATGGCAAGTGGTATAAGTCAAGAACTTTACAGCATCAAGTTTATAATTTATCATATGAGATAATGGCAAAATAAAGTATGTATAGGCTTTTCCACAATTAACATGCGCACATAATACCGAGGCGACGGCCCGATCCAATAGAAATAAACTGTGCACTTGCCGAGGGTCGACGGCGCGCCTATAGATGCATCTATTCATACCGAGGCGATCGGCCCGATCCACAAATAAGGATGAAATATCAAGTTCACACACATGGCACATAAATGGTCAAGAATACCAAATCAAACTTAATTAACTATACAAGTATGCTCCTATCCCCTTTTAAGTCTCTAGTACACGCTAGGTGTTCATAACAACGATTTAACATAAGAGATATATTTAATAGGCATGTCGTAGGTCCTAAGCTACCCGAACATTTATCATAGTAGTAGCTACGTACGGGCTCTCGTCACCTAACGCGTGCGTAGTCCCTGCATTTAGCAACAAACACTCATACATTAATCCTAAGGGGACAATTCTCTCTTACGAGATTAGAAAGGAGACTCACCTCGCTCCGAAGTGCACTTCCGTTATCAATAATAGGCCCAAGTCGTAGCCAAACGAGCACCAACTAATTAAAATAAGCAAGAACTAGTCACTAAGAGCTTACAAGGTTAAATTCTAATTGTTTAAGCAATTTCCTAACCATAAATACAAGTTTTCCTAATTTCCGACCCCGGGCCCACATACCCGGATTCCAATATTTTTCGAAGGAAGTTGTTCTCTATCACCTAAGGATCACAAATATGTGATTTCTAGTTCATTTCATGGTAAATTATAGGATTAAATCTTAGTTTTGACTAAACCCTAGGTCTAACTCTAATCTCTTCATTTTTACCTAATTTTAGTGTTAAATCTACCGAATGTTTATGTATTTTTGAACTAAAAGTGGGTGGGAATTACTTACCTTGCAATGATATGTGGAAACTCTCTCTTTGAAACCCCCAAAATCGCCCAAGTGTGTAGTGAGAAATGAGTTTGGGTTCGTATTAATGAACCCTTCTGCCCCCAGTGATTTCCGCTTCTGCGGGTTCCGCTTCTGCGGAAGTGAGCCGCTCTTGCGGGAAAGGCCAAGGGGGCCTGGGCCGCTTCTGCGGTCTAAACCTTGCTTCTGCAAGGCCGCTTAAGCGGAAAGGCCACCGCTCCTGTGGTTCTGGGCCTGGGCGGATGGACCGCATCTGCGGTCAGGGGTCCGCTCCTGCTGTTTCCCCTGGGCCTGGCCCCTTCCGCTTCTGCGATAAATGACCGCTTCTGCGGTCCAAGAGCCGTAGAAGCGGTTATGACAGAAGCAGCAGATAAGGCTTTTTCCTAAGTTTTCAACTTCACTCGAACCTCGACCATTTGACGCTCGGGGCTCCCGAGCCCCGCCCGAACATACCGACAAGTCTGAAATCACGAGGCGGACCTACTCGAACCCTCGAAACACTCAAAACAACGCTAAATCGAGGAACCAACCCCCAAAACCAAATGAATCAATTCATTGAACTTCAAGTTCTTAATTCTCCTTCAACGGGTCAAAAACACCCTTAAACTACTCGGAAGGACACCAAATTTTACGGGTATGTCTTAACTGATATTTCGGACTTGTACCAAGTTTCGGAATCGAAATCCGAACCCGATACCTATGAAAATAATGATTTCTTAGTTTATTTAAATCTTTGAAACTTTAACTTAACAATTTCACGGAAAAATTCATTACTCGGGCTAGGGACCTCAGAATTCGATTCCGGGCATATGCCCAGGTCCCATATTTTCCCGCGGATCCTCAGAAATTGCCAAATCACGATTCAGATTCCGTTTCCCCAAAATGTTGACCGAAGTCAAACTTGGCCTTTTTAAAGAAACTTAAAGAAGCAACTGGGCTTATTCTTGCTCAAAACTCTTCTAACTTCTAAACCACCCGTTCCCGCAAGTCATAAATTAGCTAAAGCAAGTGCGGAAAGTATTATTTAAGGGAACGGGATTTGGAAATGCAAAACGACCAGTCGGGTCGTTACATACACCCTCCTAATCATCATCCTACCACCAATTTCCCCAAAGTCCCCACCCATCTTCTCCAAATTCAGATCTAAAAATCCAGAAAAACCTAACCTTTCCTTCTTCTGATTTCATTAGCAATACCAGCTCGTTCTGGCTTGAACTTTACATTAATCGATTGCTCTTGTCAAGAGCAATTGGTTTACGTTAATTTTGGTTCATTTCGAAGTCGTCAGAATTTGACCAACTCATCACTGACCGGCCTAGCTTCGTCGTCATCATCGTTCGTTGGTTTACCTTATTCGTCGTCACATTTCTGGTCAAAAATCAGTATACCCCTCCTCTCTTGTTCCTTTGTGTTTTCTTTTCTGTTTGAAATCATCAGTTAGGATTTAGTTTTTGATTTGTTTTGTTAATTGATACTGATTGTTTAGTTTAATTGTATGTGTTTAGGTTAATTGAATCATTTTTAGTTAATTCAGTAATTTAGGTTGGGTTTAATGAGTAGTTTGTCTCTGTTTTGTTTAAGCTTAATCACTGATTTTGCTAATTAACAAGTTTAATTTCATAACTCGTTAATATTTTAGTTAATTTCAGTCATATCCCAACCTCATTGCATTTATCATTCTCACAGTAATTAGTTTTAATTGTTCAAAACCAGTCATTTTTTTTATTTGATCTTCTGAGCTGCTTTGATTTTGGGGCTTAGTGGTTTGCTGGGCTTGACAATTGTGATGACCCAAAATGTCATCACTTGATTTGCAAGTAAATTTTGTGTTCCGAGGCCTTGAAAGCCTCCTATTTTCCTCACCTTGATTTGCGTGTGCGGTCCGGGCGTATATCTGGAATGCTTTTATTTGATGAAAATGCTAATTTGGCCTTTAAAATTAAATTTAAGTTGACTTCGGTCAACATTTTGGGTAAACGGACCCGGACCCGTGATCCGACGGTCTCGTAGGGTCCGTAGAAAAATTTGGGACTTGGGCGTATGCCCGGAATCAAGTTCCGAGGTCCCAAGCCCGAGAAATGAATTTTTGAAAGAAATTGTTTAACTGAAATTATAGGAGTTTTTGGAAATGAAAATAGGTTTGAAGTTGATGGTATCGGGCCCGTATTTTGGTTTCAGAGCCCGATACAAGTTTGAAATAATAAATAAGTTAAACATGTGAAGTTTGGTAAGAATCGGAGTCCGTTTAATATAAATCGGACCTTATTTGAGAAAATTGGAAATTATGATGTTCTTAAGTGATTTCATGAATTTGAGGCTTAATTCATAGTGGTTGATGTTATTTTTATGATTTGATCGCACGAGCAAGTCCGTATGATGTTTTTGGACTTGCGTGCATGCTTGGTTTGGAGCCCCGAGGGCCCGAATGAGTTTTGGATAGGCCACAGATTGGATTTAGACTTAGAAAAATAACTGTTGTAGGTTCAGAGAAGTTGCAGGTCTCTGAACCCGGCTTTGCGGTCCGCAGTGATTTCTCGCGACCACCGTGGGGATTCCGCGACCGCTGTGGGATTTATGCGGTCTTGCCGTGAGCAAGGCCAACCCTTCGCGGCTGCGCTCGATATTTTGCGGTCCACGCTGGAGCTCCGCGGCCGCAATACTTTTTATGCGGTCCGCAGAGAGGGTCTGAGAGGAGTATATAAACGGGACTTTTCAGTTATTTTTCCATTTTCAGAAACCTAAAACACAAGGGGCGATTTTTCAAACACTCTTTCTTCCCCAAAACACAAGTAAGTGATTTTAAACTCATTTCTTTCACTTCTTAACTTCTTTTTACAAGATTTCATCCTAGAATCTAAGGTGTCACGACCCGGATTTTTTTCACCCTCGAGGGTCGTGATGGCGCCTACTAATAGGAGCTAGGCAAGCCAACTTAATTAGCAATTTCATTAAACACCTGTTCCTTTTTAACAATTAATGGCATTAAATAAAGGCGGCGGAATTAAAATCATAAGCGGAAGACTTAAATGTAGATAGATGATCGATAATACAGAAGTTCCAACACATATATCTCTACCCCGGGACTGGAGTCACATACTCACGAACATCTAAGGAGTACTACATACAAAGTCTGAAAGAAACATAATCTGTTTATCTCGGGTACAATGAGATGCCAGCCAAATGTAAAGATAGAAGGGAGACGCCGGGCCTGCTGACGCCTACAAGCTACCTCGGGTCTCTCTGGACTGAAGGTTCGCCCCCGTGCTAATGCTGCTGCTGCTGCTCGATACCTGGACCTGTGCAAAAATGCACAGAGTGTAGCATCAGCACAACCGACCCCATGTGCTGGTAAGTGCCTAGCCTAACCCCGGCGAAGTAGTGACGAGGCTACACTGGACCTCACATAAACCTGTGCACAACAGAAATCGAAGTACAAGGCAACTAACAGTATGGGAGGGGAAACATGCTATAGGGAGATAACAATATTAACAGTAAATCCCAAGTAATCAATCCAAGTGCAATTTATAATTTTCGACGATCAAGAAACTAATACCAACACTAAGCACGTTTGTATCACTAGCTGTTGCGGCGCGCAACCCGACTCTATTATATTTCAACACTGTTGCGGCGTGCAACCCGATCCACAACTATCACTGTTGCGGCGTGCAACCCGATCCACAATTATCACTGTTGCGGCATGCAACCCGATCCACAATTATCACTGTTGCGGCGTGCAACCCGATCCACAATTATCACTGTTGCGCGTGCCACCCAATTCGTAATGTCTACCTCTCAACCTTGCCCAAGCAACAGTCACAAATAAAGGGCAGGGAGTGAACAAGTATTTGGAAGGAAATCCCAACAAGGGTACACAACAACCAATAAAGACCAAGCAAGAGCAAATCGTTATCTCTCTTTTTCTTTCATTATCATATCCTAGTTCTCATTAGCACTCGTGGCCAGCTACAAGGCATTTCTCATCACATATACTCTCACCATTTGTGTTTCAGACTGAGCCAATGCTCCACGAAGTTCCACAATCACAATATCCTTCACAAGATGTTTACAATGCATAGAAGCCATCAATTAAGCATGGAAGGCATAACAATATCCAAACAATCCACATATAAGGACTCACGGTCATGCTAGACACCAATGTATAGGAACTCGTCACCATGCCTATACATCGTACTCGATCATTTAGCAATTAGCAATCAAGACCCGACTCCTATTCCCTCAAGCTAGTGTTAAACCAAATACTTACCTCAACTTCCACGGCCAATAAAATCCTCCACAATCGCTTTCCCTCCCGAATTTGGCTCCAACTCAACCAAATCTATGCAATAAGGACTTCATGATATCAATATGTGCTAAACAAATCAAACCCAATGACAAACTATAGCCTTTTCATCAGTTTACCCCAAAAGGTCAAAAATGCCCCCGGGCCCACATGGTCAAAACCCGAGGTTCGAACCAATACCCGATTACCCATTCCCCCATGAACTCAAATATGTAAGTTATTTTGGAATCGGACCTCGAATTGAGGTCCAAAACCCCCAATTTTAGAAAACCTAGGTTCTACCCTAAATTCCCAATTTTCCCATTNAAAATGCCCCCGGGCCCACAAGGCTAAAACCCGAGGTTCGAACCAAAACCCGATTACCCATTCCCCATGAACTCAATATGTAAGTTATTTGGAATCGGACTCGAATTGACGGTCTAAAACCCCATTTTAGAAAACCTAGGTTCTACCCTAAATTCCCAATTTTCCCATTAAAATCTTTGTTTTGAAGTTGAAATTATGTTTAAGGATGTTAAGGAGTATAGAAAATCAGTTAGAAATCACTTACCAATCGTTTTGAAGAAGTAGAATCGTTTGGAAAATCGCCTCTTATGTTTTGGGTTTTGAAAAAATGAAAAATGACTGAAAATCCCGACTTTATATACTGTACTAAAGACCCGGCGCGGACCGCACAAAAATGCCCCGCGGCCGCGCCGAGGAAGGGGAAACCCCTCTCTGAACCTTCCAGCGCGGACCGCACTGTTTTGGAGTGCGACCGCGCTGGAGGAATGAACCCAAATCCCACTCTCTGAATCTCCCAGCGCGGACCGCGCTGATATGGCACGCGGCCGCGCTGGTCGAACTGGAATTCACTGGCCCTCTGAACCTAGCCACGCGGACCGCGCAGAAATGCACCGCGGCCACGCGGCTTCCAGCGCGGACCGCGCAGAAATGACTGCGGCCGCGCTGGGGGCCTGCAACACCTGGACCTGCAAATTCCTGGTACTTTTAAGTCTAAGACCCTCCCGGGACCCACTCAAAACTCACCCGAGCCCTCGGGGCTCCAAACAAAACATGCACATAACTCCAAAAACATCCTACGGACTCATCCGTGCAATCAAATCGCCAAAACAACATCGAATTAGGCCTCAAGACTCATGATTTCCTTCCAACTTCCATGAAACATCAAATTTAGAGTTTTTAGTCCAAAACACGTCAAACGACGTCCAAATCTAACCAAACTTTACAGCAATTGCTTAAATCGTATTTAAGACTTGTGCCGGGCGTCAGAACCAAAATACGAGCCCAACAGCACAGTCTTCTAAACAAATAACACTTTCAAATTCTTTAATTATTTTCAGAAAACAATTTCACACAACAATTCATTTCTCGGACTTGGGACCTTGGAATTCGATTCTGGGCACACACCCAAGTCCCAAAATTTCCTACGGACCCTCCGCGACTGTCGAATCACGAGTCCGGGTCCGTTTGCCCAAAACGTTGACCAAAGTCAAACTTAATCAATTAAATACCAAGATTTAACAATTTTTCTCACTAATTTCATATTTAAACTTTTCCGGCTACGCGCCCGGACTGCGCACACAACTCGAGGCAACCCCAAGTGAGGTTTCTAGGGCCTCAGAAGTACAAGGGAGTAGGAATACAGGTGATGACCCTTTGGGTCGTCACATTCTCCACCTCTAAAACAACCGTTCGTCCTCGAACGGACCAAAGAAAGGAGTACCTGAGTTGGGGAAAAGATGGGGATAACGGATCCGCATATCAGACTCGGGCTCCCAGGTCGATGCCTCAGGAGGCTGACCTCTCCACTGAACACGAACAGAAGGAAAACTCTTGGATCTCAACTGACGAACCTGCCGGTCCAGAATAGCTACCGGCTCATCCTTATAGGATAAGTCCTTGTCCAACTGGACAGTACTGAAATCTAACACGTGGGTAGGATCGCCGTGATACTTCCGAAGCATGGATACATGGAAAACTGGATGCACGGCTGATAAGCTGGGCGGCAACGCAAGTCTATAAGCCACCTCTCCCACTCGATCAAGAATCTCAAACGGGCCAATGAACCTAGGGCTAAGCTTGCCCTTCTTCCCAAATCTCATCACGCCCTTCACGGGCGACACTCGGAGCAATACCCGCTCGCCAACCATGAAAGCTACATCTCGAACCTTACGGTGTGCATAACTCTTCTGCCTAGACTGAGCTGAACGAAGCCTCTCCTGAATGATCTTGACCTTGTCCAAGGCCTCCTGAACCAAATCCGTACCTATCAATCGAGCCTCTCCCGGCTCAAACCATCCAACCGGAGACCGACATCGCCTACCATATAAGGCCTCATAAGGAGCCATCTGGATGCTCGACTGGTAGCTGTTGTTGTAAGCAAACTCCGCCAAAGGCAAGAACTGATCCCACGAACCTCCAAAATCAATAACACAAGCTCGGAGCATATCTTCCAAAATCTGAATAGTCCGCTCGGACTGACCGTCCATCTGGGGATGAAATGCGGTGCTCAAATCTACCCGTGTGCCCAACTCTCGCTGAACTGCTCTCCAGAAGCGTGAGGTAAACTGCGTACCCCGATCCGAAATGATAGACACGGGCATACCATGAAGGCGAACAATCTCCCGAATATAGATCTCGGCGAACCTCTTAGAAGAATAGGAGAGTGCCACAAGAATGAAATGCGCTGACTTGGTCAGCCTATCAACAATAACCCATATCGCATCAAACTTCTTCCAGGTCAACGGAAGTCCAGTAACAAAGTCCATAGTAATCCGCTCCCATTTCCACTCGGGAATCTCAATTCTCTGATGTAAACCACCAGGCCTCTGATGCTCGTACTTAACCTGCTGACAATTCAAACAACGAGCCAGATATGCTACGATATCCTTCTTCATCCTACGCCACCAATAATGCTGCCGCAAGTCCTGGTACATCTTCGCGGCGCCCGGGTGAATAGAGTACCTGGAGCGTGGGCCTCCTCTAATATCAACTCTCGAAGCCCATCCACATTGGGCACACAAACTCGCCCCTGCAATCTTAAAACTTCATCCGCATCTAAGGTAAACTGCTTGGCACCTCCTCGCTGCACCGTGTCTCTAAGGACACATAAATGGGGATCATCAAACTGCCGATCACGGATACGCTCCAATAACGAAGAACGAGCAACCGTGCAAGCTAACACACGACTGGGCTCAGAAACATCCAGTCTCTCGAACTGATTGGCTAAAGCTTGAACATCCAAAGCGAGCGGCCTCTGACTGACTGGAATATAAGCAAGACTGCCCATACTGGCTGACTTCTTACTCAAAGCGTCGACCACCACATTGGCCTTCCTCGGATGATATAAAATAGTGACATCATAATCCATCAACAATTCCAACCACCTCCTCTGCCTCAAATTCAACTCCTTCTGCTTGAACAAGTACTGAAGACTCTTGTGGTCAGTGAACACCTCACGTGCCACGCCATACAAATAGTTCCTCCAAATCTTCAAGGCGTGGACAATAGCTGCCAACTCTAAATCATGCAATGGATAGTTTTTCTCATGAATCTTCAACTGCCACGAAGCGTAGGCTATGACCTTTCCATCCTGCATCAATACTGCACCAAGTCCAATACGGGAAGCATCACAATAGACAGTATAAGGCCCAGATCCTGTGGGCAAGACCAACACCGGTGCCGTAGTCAGGGCTGTCTTGAGCTTCTGAAAGCTCGCCTCACACTCCTACGACCATCTGAACTGGGCACCCTTCTGGGTCAACCTGGTCATCGGGGCTGCAATAGATGAAAACCCCTCCACAAACCGACGGTAGTAGCCTGCTAACCCCAAGAAACTCCGAATCTCCGTCGCTGATGCTGGTCTAGGCCAGTTCTTGACTGCCTCTATCTTCTTCGGGTCCACCTGAATACCCTCAGATGATACAACGTGACCCAGAAATGCTACTGAACTCAGCCAGAACTCACACTTGGAGAACTTGGCATATAACTGACTATCCCTCAGAGTCTGAAGAACCACTCTAAGGTGCTGCTCGTGCTCCTCCTGGCTGCAGGAGTACACCAAAATATCATCAATAAAGACTATCATGAACATGTTCAAATATGGCCTGAACACTCGGTTCATCAACTCCATGAATGCTGCTGGGGCATTGGTCAACCCTAACGACATGACCAAGAACTCGTAATGCCCGTACCGAGTACGGAAAGCTGTCTTAGGGATATCAGATGCCCTGATCCTCAACTGGTGGAAGCCAGATCTCAAGTCAATCTTGGAAAATACCCTGGCACCCTGAAGCTAGTCGAACAAATCATCAATCCTCGGTAGTGGGTACTTATTCTTAATTGTTACCTTGTTCAATTGCCGGTAATCTATACACATCCGCATCGACCCATCCTTCTTCTTGACGAATAACACTGGCGCTCCCCAAGGCGAAACACTGGGTCTAATGAAACCCTTATCTAGCAGATCCTGCAATTGGTCCTTTAACTCCTTCAGCTCTAGCGGGGCCATACGATATGGCGGAATAGAAATGGGCTGGGTGCCTGGAGCCAAATCAATACAAAAATCGATATCTCTATCGGGCGGCATACCCGACAGGTCCGAAGGAAAAACATCGGGAAACTCCCGGACAATAGGCACAGAATCCATGGGAGGGACCTCAGCACTGGAATCACGAACATAGGCCAAATAGGCCAGACACCCCTTCTCGACCATGCGTCGAGCCTTCACGTGCGATATGACACTACGGGTAGAATGACCTGGAGTCCTCCTCCACTCTAAGCGAGGCATACCCGGTAAGGCTAAAGTCACGGTCTTGGCATGGCAGTCCAAGATAGCGTGATAGGGTGATAACCAATCCATACCCAGAATGATATCAAAGTCAACCATATCTAAGAGCAACAAGTCTACACGGGTCTCAAGACCCCCAATCACTACAACACACGAACGATGGACTCGGTTGACCACGATAGAGTCACCCACCGGTGTAGACACATATACAGGAATACCCAAAGCATCACTAGGCATAACCAAGCATGGTGCGAAATAAGATGATACATATGAATACGTAGATCCTGGATCAAATAGTACTGAAGCATTTCGATCACAAACCAGAACCGTACCTGTGATCACCGCATCTGAGGCCTCTGCCTCGGGCCTAGCCTGGAGTGCATAGCAACGGGGATGGGCCCCACCACCCTGAACTGTATCCCTAGGTCGATCTGCTAGCTGACCTCCGCCCCTGGCGGTCTGAGCTCCACCCCTATGGCCTCTACCTCCACCTCTAGCTGGCTGTGGAGCATCCGGTGCCTGAATCATAGGACGGGGACCCTGCTGCTGCGACTGAGTACCCCTCAATCTCGGGCAAGCTCTCCTGATGTGACCATACTCACCACACTCATAACACCCCTCTGAACGCTGTGGCTGGCCCTGGAGACCTGAATGACCTCCACGGAAACTCTGAAGTGGCAGTGCGCTGATGGGAGCTGACGGTACACTGAGGCACTGCTGATCAGAATAATGCCCACGGTAACCACGATCACTTGGGGCACCCTGAGAAACCTGGAGGGCTGACCCCTATCATAAGAATCCCTGCCTCCAGATGAGGCACCACTGAAACGACCTGAGTGACGGGGTCTCTTGTCTGCTCTATGGCTACCCCCCTGTGCCAGAACCATCTCAACTCGGCGGGCCACATTGGCCGCCTCCTGAAAGCTGATCTCACTACCAGTCTCCCTAGCCATCTGGAGACGAATCGGCTGAATCAAACCGTCAATAAATCTCCTCACCCTCTCCCTCTCAGTGGGGAGTATGACAAGAGCATGGCGAGCTAGATCGATAAACCGGGTCTCATACTGGGTGACTGTCATAGAGCCCTGCTGGAGACGCTCGAACTGCCTGCGAAGAGCCTCTCGCTGAGTAACTGGGAGAAACTTCTCCAAAAACAACTCTGCAAACTGATCCCATGTCAATGCTGGCGACCCCGCTGGTCTGGCTAAACAGAAATCCCTCCACCAAGTCTTGGCGGATCCAGATAAACGGAACGTAGCAAAATCAACTCCATTGGACTCCACAATGCCCATGTTCCGAAGAACCTCGTGGCAGCTATATAAGAAATCCTGGGGATCCTCTGAAGAAGCACCGCTGAATGTGGTGGTGAAGAGCTTGGTGAACCTATCCAGTCTCCACAAAGCATCTGCGGACATAGCCGCTCCATCGCTGGTCTGAGTCACAATACCCGGCTGAGCTGCCACAGCTGGCTGGACCATTGGAACCTGAGCCTGGGGAGCTACCTGCTCCGGAGTACGTGTAGCAGGAGTCTGAACTCCTCCTCCAGCCTGAGAAGTGGCTGGTGCTACTGGAAGCAAACCCGCTCTAGTGACGCTCTCCACAAAGCCTACTAATCTGACCAAAGCGTCCTGAAGAATTGGGGTGGCTATAAACCCCTCTGGGACCTGATATGGGCCCACTGGCGCTACTGGGACTGGGGCCGGAACCTCCTCGTCAAAACCGACCTGAGGCTCCGTCGCTGGTGCTGCTGCTCGGGGCTGAGCTCTGTCCCTACCTCGGCCTCTAGCACGACCTCGTCCTCTGCTCCTAGCGGGAGCTGCCTGGGCCTCGGACTGCTGGTCTGAAGATGAGGAAGCGCGTGTTCTCGCCATTCTGCGAGGAAACAGAGTAGAAGTTCAATTAGCATTGAGAAACCAAACCACACGACAAGAAAGAACAAAGGAGAGATTTTTCCTAACTTGGCAGCCTCTGGGGGATAAGTACAGACGTCTCCGTACCGATCCCTCAGACTCTACTAAGCTTGTCCGTGATTTGTGAGACCTATGTAACCTAGAGCTCTGATACCAACTTGTCACGACCCGGATTTTTTTCCACCCTCGAGGGTCGTGATGGCGCCTACTAATAGGAGCTAGGCAAGCCAACTTAATTAGCAATTTCATTAAACACCTGTACCTTTTTAACAATTAACGACATTAAATAAAGGCGGCAGAATTAAAATCATAAGCGGAAGACCTAAATGTAGATAGATGATCGATAATACAAAAGTTCCAACACATATATCTCTACCCCGGGACTAGAGTCACATACTCACGAACATCTAAGGAGTACTACATACAAAGTCTGAAAGAAACATAATCTGTTTATCTCGGGTACAATGAGATGACAGCCAAATGTAAAGATAGAAGGGAGACACCGGGCCTGCGGATGCCTACAAGCTACCTCGGGTCTCTCTGGACTGAAGGTTCGCCCCCGTGCTAATGCTGCTGCTGCTGCTCGATACCTGGACCTATGCAAAAATGCACAGAGTGTAGCATCAGCACAACCGACCCCATGTGCTGGTAAGTGCCTAGCCTAACCCCGGCGAAGTAGTGACGAGGCTAAACTGGACCTCACATAAACTTGTGATATTATAAATGTACAGCAGAAATCGAAGTACAAGGCAACTAACAGTATGGGAGGGGAAACATGCTGTGGGGAGATAATAATATTAACAGTAAATCCCAAGTAATCAATCCAGGTGCAATTTATAATTTTCGACGATCAAGAAACTAATGCCAACACTAAGCACATTTGTATCACTAGTTGTTGCGGCGCGCAACCCGACCCTATTATATTTCAATACTGTTGCGGCGTGCAACCCGATCCACAACTATCAATATTGCGGCGTGCAACCCGATCCACAATTATCACTATTGCGGCGTGCAACCCGATCCACAATTATCACTGTTGCGGCATGCAACCCGATCCACAATTATCACTGTTGCGACGTGCAACCAGATCCACAATTATCACTATTGCGGTGTGCAACCCGATCCACAATTATCACTGTTGCGGCGTGCAACCCGATCTGTAATGTCTACCTCTCAACCTTGCCCAAGAAACAGTCACAAATAAAGGGCAGGGAGTGAACAAGTATTTGGAAGGAAATCCCAACAAGGGTACACAAACAACCAATAATGACCAAGCAAGAGCAAATCGTTATCTCTCTTTTTCTTTCATTATCATATCCTAGTTCTCATTAGCACTCGTGGCCAGCTACAAGGCATTTCTCAGCACATATACTCTCACCATTTGTGTTTCAGACCGAGCCAATGCTCCACGAAGTTCCACAATCACAATTTCCTTCACAAGGTGTTTACAACGCATAGAAGCCATCAATTAAGCATGGAAGGCATAGCAATATCCAAACAATCCACATATAAAGACTCACGGTCATGCTAGACACCAATGTATAGGAACTCGTCACCATGCCTATACATCGTACTCGATCATTTAGCAATTAGCAATCAAGACCCGACTCCTATTCCCTCAAGCTAGGGTTAAACCAATCACTTACCTCAATTTCCACGGCCAATACAATCCTCCACAATCGCTTTCCCTCTCGAATTCGGCTCCAACTCAACCAAATCTATGCAATAAGGACTTTATGATATCAATATGTGCTAAACAAATCAAACCCAATGATTAACTATAGCCTTTTCACCAGTTTACCCCAAAAGGTCAAAAATGCCCCCGGGCCCACATGGTCAAAACCCGAGGTTCGAATCAAAACCAGATTACCCATTCCCCCATGAACTCAAATATGTAAGTTATTTTGGAATCGGACGTCGAATTGAGGTCCAAAACCCCCAATTTTAGAAAACCTAGGTTCTACCCTAAATTCCCAATTTCCCCATTAAAATCTTTGTTTTGAAGTTGAAATTATGTTTAAGGATGCTAAGGAGTATAGAAAATCAGTTAGAAATCACTTACCGATCGTTTGAAGAAGTAGAATCGTTTGGAAAATCGCCTCCTATGTTTTGGGTTTTGAAAAAGTGAAAAATGACTGAAAATCCCGACTTTATATACTATACTGAAGACTGGCGCGGACCGCACAAAAATGCACCGTGGCCGTGCCGAGGAAGGGAAGAAAAATGACTCTCTGAACCTACCCAGCACGGACCGCACTGATTTGGTGCGCGGCCGTGCTGGTTGAATGGACCCAAGACCCACTCTCTGAATCTCCCGGCGCGGACCGCACTAATTTGGTGCGCGGCCGCGCTGGTCGACCTAGAATTCATTGGCCCTCTGAACCTAGCCACGTGGACCGCGCAGAAATGCACCGCGGCCGCGCTGGGGGCCTGCAACACCTGGACCTGCAAATTTCTGATACCAAACCAAACATGCACATAACTCCAAAAACATCCTACAGACTCATCCGTGCGATCAAATCGCCAAAACAACATCGAATTAGGCCTCAAGACCCATGATTTCCTCCCAATTTCCATGAAACATCAAATTTTACTGCTTCTAGCTCAAAACACATCAAATGACGTCCAAATCTAACCAAACTTCACAGCAATTGCTTAACTCATATTTAAGACTTGTGCCGGGCGTCGGAACCAAACTACGAGCCCAACAGCACAGTCTTCTAAACAAATAACACTTTCCAATTCTTTAATTTTTTCTGAAAACAATTTCACGTAAAATTCATTACTCGAATTCGGGACCTTGTAATTTGATTCCGGGCACACCCCCAAGTCTCATATTTTCCTACGGACCCTCCGGGACTGTCGAATCACGAGTCCCGGTCCGTTTGCCCAAAACGTTGACCGAAGTCAAACTTAATCAATTAAAACATCAAAAATTTTATTATTTTTCTCACAAATTCACATTTAAACTTTTCGGTTACGCGCCCGGACTGCGCATACAAGTCGAGGCAACCCCCAAGTGAGGTTTTCACGGCCTCGGAAGTACAAGGTGAGTGGAAAATACGGTGATGACCCCTTTGGGTCGTCACATAAGGTTTTCATGGTGGAATTGGGAACTTTGGGTAAAACCTATGAATATTGAAATTTGAGGATTTAGACCTTAAATTGAGGTCGGATTCCAAAACCAATTATATATCCGATCTCGGGGGTGAATGGGTAATTGGGTTTTGGTTCGAATTTCGGGTTTGGACCAAGCGGGCCCGGGGGTCAATTTTTGACTTTTTGGGGAAAATATTTGAAAACCCATTTTCATGCATTAGAATTGATCCATTTAACATTTATTAATAGTATTAATTAAATTGTGGCTAGATATAAGCGAGTTGGTGGTGGAAATAAGAGGTAAAACGGTAGTTGAGGCTTGAATTGTGTTCGTGGCATCGAGGTAAGTGTTTGGTCTAACCTTAGCTTGAGGGATTAGGAGTTGTGTCTTGATATTTATGTGTTAAATGTGGAGTATGATGTTTAGGCATGGTGACGAGTATCTATACGTCGGTGTCAAGCATGCCCGTGAGTCTCGCATTGTAATTGTTGTGATCCGTTGTGAATTATTCATGCTTAATATGATGATTATCGTTGTTGGATCCCTTGCCGGGATGTTGTTGTTTAGGATATTTTCTCCCTTGTCAGGATGTTATTGTTTATTATATTGTCTCCCTTGCCGGGATGTTGTTGTTGTACTCTGGATCCCTTCCCGGAATTCTTTTATGATTGCTGTTGAATTGAAATGGGATCGGGTTGCACGCCTACAACAAGATATATGAAATGGGAGCGGGTGGCACGCCGCCACGGTAATATTAGAAATGGGATTGGGTTGCACGCCTGCAACAAGATATATGAAATGGGAGTGGGTGGCACACTGCCACGGTGATACATGACATGAGATCGGGTGGCACGCCGCCACGGTAAGAAAGGAAATAGGAGCGGGTTGCACGCCAACAACAAAAAAGAAAAGAAAGTGAATACTGTGTTTGTTTTTTTTATCCTTGTTGGCAATTGAATTTTGGTTTCTTTATATTCCTTGTAACGACCCGACCCATGGTATCAAGTATTACCACCCCGTTTTCCCCATTTATTGCTCTTTCATATTTTATTATCAGCAATGGGTGAGTTAGAGTTGAATTGAATTGGTTTGGATAGCAAATGAAACACTTAGTCTCTTTAAAGAAGGTTTGGTTTGGAAAAGTCAACCGAACGTTGACTTATTAGTTAGAAAGCTCGGATGTGAATTCCGGTGATTCGGTTAGCTTTGGGAGGTGAATTGTGACTTAGGAGTGCGATCGGAAGTGATTTTGGAGGTCCGGTGTAGAATTAGGCTTGAAATGGCGAAGGTTGAATTTTTGGCGAATTCCGGTTGGTAGGTGAGATTTTGATCCGAGGGTCGGAATGGAATTCCGAGAGTTGCAGTAGCTTCGTTAGGTGATTTTGGATATGTGTGCAAAATTTCAGGTCATTCGAAGGTGTTTTGGTCGGGTTTTTGATCGAATGCGTAATTCGGAAGTTTTTAAGAAACTTAGGCTTGAATTCGATGTGATTTGATGGTTTTAGCATTGTTTGATGTGTTTTGAGGATGAGAACAAGTTTGAATGAGGTGTTAGGATGTATGGGTGTTTTTGGTTGAGGTCCCGGGGGCCTCGGGGTGAATTCGGGTGGTTAAGCGAGAGTTTTGAGGTGTATTGCAGGTCAGATTTTTGCTGTCATCTAGTGTTCCCGCTTCTGCGGAAATGGACCGCAGAAGCGGTACCGCAGAAGTGGGTATGTGGTCGCAGAAGCGATCGTTGGCCGGCTAGGGAAATTCCGCAAAAGCGGAAGGTGGCTCGCACCAGCGGGTCCGCATAAGCGGACACTGTACCGCAGAAGCGGACTTGAGGGAACCGCAGAAGCGGTGGTTGAATCGCATAAGCGAATAGGCGGTTTTTAAGTGAAAACCGCTTAAGCGGATTTTTGGCCGCAGAAGCGGTCCCGCATAAGCGGTAGCGGGACCGCAGAAGCGAAATTCGCTGGTAACAGAAGGGTTTTAAATGTTAAATTTCATCCGCGAGCAAGGGGTAGTTTTCACCATTTTTAAGCGACTTGGAGAGCTTTGGGCGAGGATTTTCGAGGGTTTTGACTGAGAATCGAGTGGAGGTAAGTTCCTTGGCTTAATTACTCGAGTTTATGGTAAATTTATCATAGAGATCAGTAGAATTTCATCAAAAACGGGTCAAGCTAGGGCTTGGAAAGCTGTGATGTAAAAATGGAATTTGGAGGGTCAAACGAGCTCCGATTTTGGTAAATATTATATGTACAGACTCGTGGTGAGACGAGGAATCCGGTAATGTAAATTTCGTAATTTTTCGAGAAGTGGGCCCGGGGCTCGGGTTTTGACAACTTCGTGAATTTTGGTGTTTTACGAGTCTTTTCGATTGGGTTATGTTTCTTTAGCCTATTATAACGTATTCGTTGTGATTTTAATCAGATTCGGCGTGCGAAGAGGTTGATTCGAAAGGCAAAGGCATAGCGAGCTAGATTTGTGGCCGGCTTGAGGTGAGTAATAGATGTAGATGATGACCTGAGGGTTTGAAACCCCGGTATATCACATTGTGACGCTATATTGAGGCGAGACGCGTACTCTATGACGAGTGCGGGGTCGATTGTGAATGGGGATTTAACCTAGTCCGTTCCGATTGATGTTCGTACTGTGTTCTTGACTAGAAATTGGTAGTAATCATCTTACTTGGGTTTTATGAATATGTTTGGGGCCTTGTGCCTATCATTTGCATCCTTCAGGGATCCTTATCACTGTTCCCATGATACTTAGCATATTTCATGATATCAGTCCTGAGTTAGACACTGCCTTGAAATGTTTGTAAATAAATAAAGGTTATACACTTAGCTCTATAATTCCTAATAATTGAAACTAAAAGATGAACACTTTGATTGTGCCCGAGTGGCTTGCATGCATATATATATCTCGACTGAGTGTGGATCGGGCTGCACGCCGCAGTGAATGCTACGATGATATTGCGCTTGGGCTGTTGGAGCCCCTCCGGAGTCTGAACCTCCACAGTGAGCGCGGGTACCCAAATGGATCGGGCTGCGCGCCGCAGCGGTCATGTGCATTGCATTGCATTCATACATTTTATATCTGTTGGCCCTAATTGTCATTGTTTGCTGTTGTTTCATCGTTTAACGTGCTGAATCGTTGATTATAGCTTTATATTGTAATATTTCGGGATTTCTTACTTTCAGCCATTATATATGTTTATTACTCGCTGAGTTGGAAGTACTCACTTTACTCCCTGCACCATGTGTGCAGATTCAGGTGCTCCGGAGACTTAGTGGAGCTGCTTACTGTCATCTTGGATTTCGGTTTAGGAGTTGTTGAGGTAGCTGCCTGACGTCCGCAGGACCCGACTTCTCCCCTTTATTGCATTGTCTTTTCCTATCCTAGACTTTTCTTTATTACTATAATATAACACTCTGTTACATTTAGAGGCTCTAGACTCGTGACTCCGGATCTATTGGGGAATTGTTTGATATATTCGTTATTATTTTTCGTACTATTTTATCTAAATTCCAGATTTGGAACTTGATACTTACTATTTTAATGGTATTATTGGTTAACAGTTTGCGTATTTGGGTTGAGAGTGTTTAATTGGTCGGGCTTGCCTAGCATTAGTGTTGGGCTCCATCACGATCGGATTTGGGGTCGTGACAAGTTGGTATCAGAGCCTAGGTTACTAGGTCTCGCGAGTCATGAACCGGTTTAGTAGAGTCTCGCGGAACGGTATGGGGACGCCTGTACTTCTCCTCGAGAGGCTGCAGAACCTTTAGGAAAACTTCCCATTCTTGGAATTCTTATCGTGCGTACTTGATTTAGCTTGAGATATAACTTTTGAAATTCCTTCCACGCGTTTGTATGCGCACCTTAGCGCACAGTATCAGAGGTGACTTGATGGCTTGTGATTCCCCGATCAAGGGCGAGATGTGATCTTCGTGAGTATGTTGGGCCAGTCTGGAGGACTGGAGATCAGATCTTTGGCTATGGCTTGAGCACTGAGGTGCTGATTTTGTGAGCAAGTGCTTTGAACTTATATGTTCAGTATTGTCCTTATTAGCCGGAATGGCGGTTTGGTATTCATGTGACGAGTATGTTAGTACTGCGAGATGTAATTATATGACTTGGTAGTGACAAAGGAGTCTGCTGGATAATAGATGAACTGTTAAGTCATTCGCTTCCTATTGTGATTTGATGTGTAGCCCGAATTATGGGCGCGTGAAGAATATTTTTGTATCTCCTAGTTGAGAAGTAAAGTGCAATACATGTGGCGGTATGAGTTTGAACTCAGGTAGACTAAATTCACTGTGTAACGTATATGATGGTGGAAGGTAGGCTGAAGTACTAAATTGTGGCGAAGCAGGTGGGTCATCTCCTGCGGAAATTCGGGTCGCTTACGAGAGTGGACTCAGTTGATGTGGGGATGAATGCGAGGGTTGTAGAGGATTTCAGTGCTGGATGATCTGTGCTTTCACAGAACTTGTATATGATTTGAGTTTAATCTCACTATAACATTGTATCATCATTAGAGTAAAAGTGTTATGAGTTGTTAAGTGTGTCTTGATACATGGCTTCAAGCAAAGTTGGGGAGGTTGCTATTGATTAGCTGATCGCACGGTTATGTGCTATATTGGTTCCGTTTTGAGATATGCTGGCGAATCAGTCCTGAATTGAGCCGAGGATGGCACGAGTGGAGCAAAATTTTGACAAAGGTTATATCGTGCTTTCGTAGATATGAGAAAAATACTAGGATGTCTTGAGCTGTTGTTGATAAAGGATGCTCAGTGTATAGAGAAGGAAGATGGTTGTTGGTATTGGTAAGAGATCATGTTTTGCGGTGTCAGAGTGCTAATAAGGCACGAGTGGTTCTGTTCTTTAAGTCAGGTAACTTATAGTGGTATAAGGGTGAATGACTCTCGAGAATAGTTTTAATGTGTTCAAGAATCTACATGTAACACTCAGGTGTTTTAAGGTTGTGTATGTGACTAAAGACAGTGTTTTCAATAGAAAATGTCAAGACTTGTGGTATTTTTATGTTGATCATGGGATCCTATGTGTCGGTACCTGGAAAGTAAAGGAAACGAATTTAGATTCGCAGAAAGTTCTCAGAGTGAAGTATTCTGGAATGTGGTATTTCTGGGAAACAATTGAGAGAGTATTCAGTGGCCTATGGGTCTTAGACAGTGTGGTCTTATGTTCGAGTCTCGCGTGGTAAGCTTGGGTTGAGGCATTGTGATGCTACAGCGAGGGAGAAATATCAAGTGGATGATGAATCAAAAAGGGAAATTAGATAGATGGAATAGCTTGATAGTAGACCGAATCGGTATGGTAAGGATATGATTAATTCTTCGTATATGTTGGAGGCAATGAACTTTTACAGGTATTGTGCAGCAAGGCTCTTGAGTTCTGACAGCTTGCTTAGCTTGGCTTGGGAAGAAGGATTCAGTCCTGGCGATTTAGCTTGTGCAAATGGAACCGGGAGGAAGTCCTGGTTGAGTTCTACCGTGGTTTAGAGACGTATATATAGTCTATGGGCATGCGAAGCATGGAATGTGTAATGATTTCTCTTCTAGATGGGATTGATGGACAGTTCTTGACTAGTGGAGTACGTAGATGTTTGTGGTTAGGAAGGGGGATGGAGTTCTCATGTTATACTAGTGTGGTATGGTATATGCGATATGTTGTGGAAGATTGGGATTCGTGTGTGTAAGGTTACGGTTCAGTTCATAATGGAAAGTCAATAAATTCTTAAGCAGCACGGGCAGCTACAGGTGATTAAAGAATTGATCTTCAGATGATTAAGGAAATGGTATTGCGATTCTAGTGATTTGACGGGGGTATATGTTCAGTAAAAAGGGCAAGGTGATGTAAACAGATGATGCTACGTTAGTATTGCGATGTTTCATGCTTGATCGACTGCTGATATCTGAGTGTGGTTGATGGCACAGGTGAATTTTAGAATATCTTTCGTGGAATGATTGGGTACGTGAAGTGTGATATGTGTTCATACGGTGGAATCTGGGATTAGGTTCAGAGATTCGTGTGCTATACGGAGTCGGAGACTGGGAGTTCTCATGTTACGACTATGTAGTGGTTGTAAACCGTGTATATTGATACCGTTAGCGGTTATTGGGATCTGGAGGCCCGAGTGGATCTTTCTTCGTTGGCATGTTAGATTTTAGACATGATGTTGAGATGTAGACTGGTTGTCTCAGTGTTGGGTTATTCGAGACTATTGTGATGTGGACTATGTCGGAAAATGCCACAGGCTGCGTGGCGAGGTGCATCGGATTATGTTATAGCAGAGTGTGTTGTATTCCAAAGGCCAGCGGACGGCTGGGAAGGATTGTTTTTCTTAATTTGGGCCTTCGTGGCGGATGTCAGTGCAGAGGTTTCTACCATTGATTTAGTTTCGGTATTGAGGGACTTCTTCGGATGCGTATCTTGTCGCCGGGCAAGGTTGTGGATTTCGGTATTTATTTGGTGCCAGGCACCGTATTGTACGGCTCTAGCAGGAGTCATAGTAGTAGAAGGAGCAACTTCAGGCTTCTTGGTATTGAGTTCGTTGGCAGGCCAATGTGGCTACGTATTTAACTTGAGTTAGCTTGGTTAGTCTTGAGTTGTATTGTTGAGGGACAGGTGGATTCGATCGTTATTGAACTTGTTAGTGATCTGGGGAGATCTATGAGATGTTTCTTTTTCTGTGCGGTGAGGCGTTATGATTTTCGGACTGTGGGCACATATAGTGCGGTGCTATCGAGATTCATAGTGGAAGTTGAAGGGGGGACCTCAGTTGTGTTTGAGTTTTGTAGCTTACAACGCTATGTGTAGATACCATTATGCACTCAGTATGCTTACGACCGATACTCGGTATTTTGTTATAATNCGGACGGCTGGGAAGGATTGCTTTTCTTAATTGGGCCTTCGTGGCGGATGTCAGTGCAGAGGTTCTACCATTGATTTAGTTCCGGTATTGAGGGACTTTTCGGATGCGTTTTTTTTTGTGGCCGGGCATGTCGCCAGGTGAGATGGCGGATTTCGATATTTATTTGGTGCCGGGCACCGTATCGTACGGCTCTGGCAGGAGTTATAGTAGTGGAAGGAGCAGCTTCAGGCTTCTTGGTATTGAGTTCGTTGGCAGGCCAATGTGGCTACGTATTTAGCTTGAGTTAGCTTGGTTAGTCTTGAGTTGTATTGTTGAGGGACAGGTGGATTCGATCGTTATTGAACTTGTTAGTGATCTGGGGAGATCTATGAGTTGCTTTTTCTGTGCTGTGAGGCGTTATGATTTGTTGGTTATGGGCACACGTGGTGCAGATCTATTGGGGATTCATAGTGGAAGTCGAGCGGGAAGAGTAATCGGATGTTGCTCGGTAAATGGAGTGTGGGTTATGACCTATCAGGTGGCGTGTCGTATGTTGTTTATTTCACCGTGGGTGCAATGAATTGCCTTGGTTTCAGACATCAAATTGTGTGTGGCTGTCGAATTTTGATCACAGTGTCTTGAGGTGCTCCATGTGTAACGGTGTTTGGATAGGATCGCGCATTGTAGCGAGGCTGCGTTGAGTTATGACCTTTCGGGGTAGATTCAGGTGTCCTATTGCTATGATGTGAGACGGGGTCTCAGCCTTGTGGTATGATGATACTGATGAGCTTGAAGTACAGCTCTTTTGTTTGAGTTATTTTTATGATTTGAGTATATTCAGGTCGTTTCTTGATTGGTACGCGTATTATGCAAGTTGTGGCTTAGGCCTGTATTGAGTGATCATATCACCAGAGTGGTGTGTTGGATTCGAAGTGATCCTTAGAGTCATTAATGAATACAAACTGAATTGATTGCAGCTTGTTAGAGAGATAATATCAAGGTATGGCCCGAAAATCTGTTGAGATATTAGTCAAAGGGAAGTGGCTTCATGAATGGTTGATCTGAGCAATGGTTACGATTTATTGCGTGTTTCATTTGTTGTTGGCAGTATATGGAAGTGTTGGAATAAGACTTTAGCTAATAAAAGGTTTTCTATCGGTATTTGGTTATTATGGGCAACTGCTGTAAATAGAGGCTATCGTTTCGAGTGTTTGGATTATGTGGTATATCATATGATTTCACCTGAGGTTGCGAGTATGGGTTATTACAGCTGGTTCGGGTTTATTCTGGGTATAGATGTGAGGTTCTGATATTGTGGATGATTTCGGAAAGTGCAATGTGGTTCTATGGTTTATGGTTTAGATGGACTGTGAAATTTCAGCTATGTTGTGTTATCAGACCTATGCGAGATAGGGTGACGAGGGATCACCCCGGGTATATGCTTGGTAAGGTCATTCAGCTATTGGGTTGCTTCTAGTACAACTCTTGGTACGCTCGAGGACGAGCATTTGTTTAAGTTGGGGAGGATGTGACGACCCGACCCGTCGTCTCATGTGTCACTGCTTCGTTTCCCTCATTTTATGCTTCTTCATGTTTCGTTATCGGTATGTGGTGTGTGGAGTTGATTTGGACTGGTTTTGATAAGAAATGAGACACTTAGTCTTTTTAAGAAAGACTTAAGTTGGAAAAGTCAACCGGACGTTGACTTATGAGTGAGAAGGTTCGGATGTGATTTCCGGTGATTTGGTTAGCTTCGGGGGATGATTTGTGACTTAGGAGCGTGGTCGGAAGCGATTTTGGAGGTCCGGTGTAGAATTAGGCTTGAATTGGCGAGTTAGTATTTTGGCGAAATCCGGTTGATAGGTGAGATTTTGATCCGAGGGTCGGAATGGAATTCCGAGAGTTGATGTAGCTCCGTTAGGTGATTTTGGATATGTGTGTAAAATTTCAGGTCATTCGGACATCGTTTGGTCGGGTTTTTGATCGAATGCGTAATTCGGAAGTTTTTGAGAAACTTAGGCTTGAATCCGATTTGATTTGATGGTTTTAGCATTGTTTGAGGATTGGAACAAGTTTGAATAAGGTATTAGGATGTGTTGGTGTTTTTGGTTGAGGTCCCGGGGGCCTCGGGGTGAATTCGGGTGGTTAAACGGAAGGTTTTTGGAGTTAATTGCAGGTTCAACCTTGCTGGTATCTGTTGGTTTCGCACCTGCGGTTATGGGACCGCAGGTGCGGTCTCGCTGAAGCGATTGGAAGATGCGCAGAAGCGAAAGTCTTGGCCCTTGCCAGATTCCGCAGGAGCGGAAGGAGGACCGCATAGGCGGCCTCGCAGAAGCGAGCTAGGCCTCGCAGGAGCGGAATTTGGAACCCTGGTCAGGTTCCGCAGAAACGGAACATTGGATCGCTTAAGCGGTCCCGCAGATGCGATTGGGGACCGCAGAAGTGGAAGGTTGCCTTAAGTGAAAGGTCCGCAAAAGCGGACGTTGACCGCATAAGCGGAAGCCGCAAAAGCGGTACTGGATCCGCAGAAGCGAAATGCCTGGCAGTTAAGTGAAATTAATCATCTTCGCGAATTTTTGAAAGACAACAATTTTGGACTTCGGACTAAGGAGATTTTGGGAGATTTTTGAAGAGGGTTTCGAGGGCTATCATCAGGTATGGATTCTTGGGCTTAGATTATGTTACTATTGTGTATAAACATGAATTAACACTGAAAACCCAAGGAATTAAAGGGTAAAAATGGGGTAAGTTAGGGTTTGAGAATTTTGATGTAAAAATGGAATTTGGAGGGTCAAACGAACTCCGATTTTGGTGAACTTTATATGTATGGACTCGTGGTGAGACGAGTAATCCGGTGATGTGAATTTCGTAATTTTTCGAGAAGCGGGCCCGGAGCTCGGGTTTTGCTAGTTTCGAGATTTCTGCTATTTCTTGGTTGTTTTCGATTGGGTATTGTTCCCTTGGCATATTGTAATGTATTCGCTCTGATTTTCGTTAGATTCGACACGCGTGGAGGCCGGTTTGAGGGGCAAAGGCGTCGAGAGCTAGAGAATTCACTGGTTTGAGGTGAGTAATACTTGTAAATGATATCCTGAGGGTTTGAAACCCCGGATTTGCACATCATAGTGCTGTATTGTGGTGACTTGCACGCCAGGTATGAGCGTGGGGTAGAGCACCATTGGGGATTGCGACTTGGTCCGTCCCGGTTGTTGATTTTACTGCGTAATTGACTGAAACCTACTTGATGCTATCGTAATTTGGGTTGATTGCCATGTTTTGGGCTTCGTGCCGACTATTTGAATCCTTTAGGGATTATTATCACTGTTTTCATGACACTTAGCATATTAAATGATTTTAGTCCTGAGTTAAACCCTGTTTTGAAGTGTGCAGTCATATTGTTAAAGTTTAAAGACTTAAATTGCATTTTTCTGATGTTTTGAGTTAAAAGCTATTACTTGACATTGCCCGAGTGGCTCATTTGCATGTTCTGGACTGAGGATGGATCGGGTTGCACGCTGCAGCGATACTATGATGATATTGCGCTTTGGCTGTAGGAGCCCCTCCGGAGTCTGAACCCCCACAGTGAGCGCGGGTACCCAAATGGATCAGGCTGCGCGCCGCAGCGGTCATGTGCATTGCATTGCATTCATGCATTGTTTCCCGTTTGTACTACGTGGAATGACATTCAGCACTCTCATATCATTGGCATCCATGCTGTTCTTGCACTGCGTACCAGATACCCTGGTGTTATTTGTTAATAGAGTGTTGTGCCCGAGGGGCTAACTTATGTGCAGACTTGCACTATTTGATAACGCATTCATATGCTTGACTGTTGGAAAAGGATATTTTCAAAAGAGGTTTTTAAACTGAGCCAGATATTTTCTAAAGGATTTTTCACGGTCTTACTGTTTTCTAAAAAGGGTTGTACTGTCCTATATAGCATGATGGAGTGCTCTTACGTGATTTCTTGCCTCTCAGTTATTATTTACTCTTATTACCACTGAGTTGGAAGTACTCACTTTACTCCCTGCACCTCGCGTGCAGTTGCAGGTATCGTTCACCCGGTAGCGGGTTATTAGCGGATTGAAGGTATTGTTATTGTAGCTGAGCAAGGTGACCGCCAGCGTTCGCGGCACCGGATGTTGTCTTTTGTTTTTCCAGAAATTCATGTTTGTATAATATTGGCCCTGTAGTTAAATCAGGTTCCTTTAGATGCTCGTGACTTGTGACACCCCGGTCGGGTAGTAATTAACAGTTTCTAATGCCATTAAGTTGTATCTTCTATTCATTTATGTTTAATAATTGTTAGTGAAAGGATTTGGGTTAGTTGGCTGGCCTTGTCTTCACGAGAGGCGCCATCACGACCGGGTATGGGAATTGGGTCGTGACAAATAGTTCATGAACGTGAATCTACTACACTAAACGACTTGATTATATGATTCTATTAACATTAACATGAACAGGTTGATAGCCTAGATTCGCACTTTATCCACATTTAACTATCAGACAGCTAATTAATTCAAATCAGTCAAATTGAAGATGCATGTTTAATCTGAGTAAACCACTGATGTTAACTACCCAAATTGTCAACACCTACATTGAAACCATGAGCTTAAAGACGCTGAACTCAAAATCAATTACATATCCAAATTATTTATGATTTTTTTCAATTTTAACAAAACAATGTTAAACTAAGGCAAGTACTAGCTATACTAAGGCTACGCTGGATAATCACGAGTTCAAGTAGTCCAACACAGTTCAGTACAAATCCAAACAGTTCAAATCGGTAGAAATAGTTCTAAGTGAACAGTTCCTAGTTCAATACAATTCAAACAAACTAAAACTAGACAATTACACATTGTTGGACTAACTATAACTACAGGCATTCACATGAGCATAGATCTGAAATAATACTTCATTTTATTCCAAATTGTGATTACATCAGTGTGAATTCAACGCGTGTACCTGGATTTGAAATAGAACAAGAAGAATGAGAGTCGGCAGCAGCAAATTGATGATCGAAAATAGCTCAGAAAACAGAATGAGCAGCCCAGAATTGTTTTCAGAGAAGAGTAGCACCAGTAGTAAACCAAATACACTTGCAGACACCCAATAGACTATGAGCTAATCCCAGGACAACTTCTGAAACCAACAATTAACCAAACCAGCCTAAAATAGCCTCAATTGGACCCAAACCTACTCGAGATACACCAGGCACCACCAGAGTGTATCAGCAAACAGACAATGGGCTAAATGATGCAATTCAGAAGCTAAGTTCAAAATTAACCGGAAAGTTTCAATGGAACACTATTTCTAAATTTTTCTTTGGTTTTTCTAGAGGTTTTTCTATATTTTTTGGGTTTTTGAATGTTGAATTTCAAAATCAGATCTGAAAACTAGAGAGCACTTTTGGGGGAATTTTTGGAGCTCAAAAAACTTGTGAAACAAGGCATGAGAGTGCCATTTTATAGGCAAAAATGAGGGGCAGCTTCAGATTTTTAGTTTTACATATTAGTCCCTCACTTATTTCTACTTAACCCTCTATTTTCTGACTTATTACTCAAGTTAACACACTTAATTCCTGAATTTTACCTTAGAACCCCCCATCTAGAAGCTTCTAGGACGTTCTATTTTAGTTTTTACTAGATTCCCTGAATTGAAATTCCCTAAACTACCCTTCTACTCGTCTGAAATTTACTAACCCTTTTACCCTAGTTAAAATTTAACTACAGTTATTCAAAGATGCCTAATGCAGCCATATCCAATGAACTAACAAAGCTGAAAAACCATTCTAATTTCACTAACGAAAAATAATTCAAAGAGCAGTCTAATCTAATTAACTAACTAATAAAACTAAAACTTATCAAAACGGAGTTCAAATACCACAAAACAAGATCAAAAGAACAATTAAACCAAATGAGAACCAAATGAATCGTAAAGCCAAAAATTAAAATCAACAGAATCAACATGAAAACAGAGATCAGGCGAAATTTAAACTAATCAGAAAAAAGAACCATGAAGAACGCTTACTGTTTTTATTCATTCCCACATTCTAATTAAATCACAATCTTAAGTTTATAGTAATAAAACCAACATGATTGACTCAATATTCATGCCTGAACAACAAACTTATCCCAAACAAACCACATTCATTAATTAGGACTACAATACCAAGGAGAAAAACAGAGACTCGACATACTGAAAAAAAAATAAAAAGAAGAGAAGCCAAGAAGGAACAAAGGGAAATGAAACATAGAGAGAAGAACTCACTATACGCCTGAAACCAGGAGGCCATTGCATGGGTCGATTCAGTCCCTGACTTCAAAAGGGTCAAACCCTAGATCTGAAATTGGCGGAGCTTCACTTGAATTTGAAGGTTCTAGGCTTGGAATTCGGAATGAGGAGGCCCAGGAGACTGTGGGGTACGATTTTGACCGGGTTTGGCAGAAGTAGGGTTTTGGCCGGATTTTTTAAATGAAGATTCGAAGATATTGGCCATGATTCGAGGGAAATGGGTTGGATATGTGGGATGAGGAGGAGGAGAGGAATCTAGGGTGTAGATTTGGGGTCGTTTAGAGGTGGCGCCGCCACCGGAGACGGTGAGGGCTTGGAGGCGGCTCAACTAGGGTTTCTGGCTCGTCTCTTATGAACCAAGGGAGTGAGAGAGACGATGAGGGGGTGAGGGTGGGGGGGTTTCAGACAGTAATATATGAAACTGAGATCAATCTTTGGCTGTTTGATCAAAGAACCTAGACGGCTCAGATTTGAGCCCTGCAAAACGACGCCGTTTCATTTATGATGGGATGGACCGGGTATTGGGGCGTGGGTTCGGCTGGTCTGGGGTGTGTTTGGGCTGGACACGACTAATTAAAATCAGCCCAATTAAGGCAGCCCCATTTCTTTTAATAGTTTCCTTTTCTTTTCTTTTCTTTTTTTCTTTTTATTTTTCATTTTGTATTTATATTTTCTGATTTTTATTAAAATACAAAATCAAAATAAAGACCTAATTTATTCCCAAAGTTAAACTAATTATTTTCTCAAAATTAATTAAGTCCTAATTAAAGGAAGCTCATGACAAATTCAACAATTAATAGTTAAAAATGCAAAAATGAACTATTTTTGTTATTTTCCTTATTTTTAAAGTAACTTGACTTACTAATTAATCCTAAGATTTGAGATTAAATCCTAAATGCAAAAACCAAATATATACTTTTTGTATTTTCCATTAGTTAAAATGCACAAACAAAAATACAAACAATTACTACAACATGTCACAAAAATCCACAAAATTGCAAAATAATGAAAGAAATCATTTTGTTTGAATTTCTAGGAATAATTCATGTAGGGCAAAAATCACGTGCTCACACCTCCCACCAAGTGCCGCATTTAGTGCCGTGGCACGACGCAACTCAACTTTACCACTTTTCTCGCCACTTGGATAATATGAATTGGGCACCTAGCTTGGAATTGAGCTTGTGACCACGAGCGATGGGGGGTGGTAAGTCGATGATCAAGCCAAGCCTTAAATTCTTCATTTTGCACTTCTTGACTTTCATGTGAGGAATGTCATTTTGCCTTCTTGTTCCCTCAAATTGTAAGATGTATGGTTGTTGTAGTTCCTCCTCGCAATCTTTCATTGACTCGTGTAGTTCAATATCACCACACAATTCCAATGTTGATAAATGTTTGGAATGTGACATCAACCCTCCAAATTGCAATTCTTCCCGAATTTTAACATCCTCTTTTTCCCCCGGATTAGAGTCAATCCCAACCAATTTTTCATTTACACCGGATGACTCTAATTCCATATTTTTCTCAGCATCATTAACACTCATGGAGTCGGTTGGCGGATGTTCAATTCTTGATTCCTCAAAGTAGAGCTCACTTTCTTCCTCGAAATCGGACTCTTCTTGACTTCCTTCCACACGCTCAAGTTGGTGGGCATAGTGAGCCTCAACCAATATTCTCATTTGCTCCACCAAAGTGCGGATATGTTCATCATTGTAAGCCAAGCCTTGTTTCAAGACCTCGAGTGCAAAGTTGTGCTTCTCCTCATTTGCAAGAATGGTCTCCAACATGAGCATAATTTTATCATTTTGAGCATTTGAGAGTTCTTCTTGGTTTTGATCAAGTGCCAAGGAAGGATTTTCGGCTTCCACATCCAAGGAAAATATTTGGCTATCATTAATTTCGAGGATTTTTGGACCTCTAAAGCTTCAAGCATTTCTCCCATTTGTGAGTGCAACCTTCCAAGTGACAAGTAATTTTGGAGACTATTTTCCAAAAGCTCCTCCAAGGCACTTTGCTCATTGTTTCCTCCTTCAAGTAGGCATTCTAACATGAGCTTGAACTCTCCATTTTGACCATGCTCCACTTCTTCCACTTCCATAGCCCTATAACTTTCATCACAAAAAGTAGATTCATCATTGCGGAGGCTTGGGGAAGGGAAGGACAAATAAGCACAATACTCCCAATGACAATTTTGACAACCACACTTATCACAAATACTCCACCCATGGATTTGAAATTGTGCGCACAATCCATCCCCGGGAGAATTTAAATAATTTTGCCACGAGTGTGGTCCTCCACAAAGGACAAGGGTCATCAAAGTATGAACAACTACCATCCGACCAATTTTCATTAAATGATGCCATTTTTCAAAACTAAGAAAGTAAACAAGAAACAAACAAGACAAATAGACCAAGGTAAGAAAAATAATTACACAAATATTCACAAGTTTGGACCAAAGCACTTACGCTTATTTCTCAAACAACCTAAATTACGCCAAATTGTTCCCCGGCAACGGCGCCAATTTTGATGACGTCCAAATCCACTACTAAAAAGTAAATGGACACGGTCGCATGCAATATAATATACCCAACTATGAGTCGGGGTCGAATTCCACAGAGAACAATATGTAGGCGATTAGGAATGTAAGAGAATTATCACATGTTATGCAGTGCCAAACACTTAGAATTGGTTTTAGAAAATATTTATACCTAAATGCGGAAATGTAAACTAACCTAGAAAGCAAGTAAAATGATCAATGGCTACAATTATGGTTGCATCGGGAATTACACTCAAGTAACGATCCAATGTATTTCATGATTTAACAAATATGAGCGAGTTTATGTTAATTAGCCACGGGTAATAATTCTATATTAGCTTCTTCCGAAAACTAACAAGATTTCCTAATTGAATTTCCTAATACAATTAAGAGATTAAGCACCCCCGGATATGGCTACAAGTAGTTCAACCCTATCCCTAGGTAGAATCTATAAAATGAGGGTTAACGCCTCAAGTTCTTGTTAATTAATCTTTCCCAACCCCAAATATCTTTTCCAAAATGAATTAAGAGTTAATGGGCGAGTCCTAGGGTTAGCTAATCCCTTTGGAAACATTAAAGAACAATAATAACTAAAGAAACAACAACTCACTTCATAAATAAATGAAAATCATTCAATACATAAGCACAACAAAGTATTTAATCCACACTTTAATTATGAATATTTCCATAAACAAGATTCAAGTGTTGGAAATAAATACTACACACTTAAATATACAATACAAAGCAAGGAAATGAAGAAATAAACATAAATGGGTAAGAAATCCTTAACCACAAGCTTGAAATCTTCAAAACCCAAGTGTGTGTGCAAAACCCTAGCTTCCACCTTGTTCTCTCTTGTTCTAAGAACTGAAAATAAGCCAAAGATCTTTCAAAATATCTGCTATGTCGTGTATAAAAATGGTTTGGGGATAAGAAAGTGAAATGTCAAAACTGCCCAGAACTGCCCAGAAAATACGCTGTCGTTCGCAATTGTAGGATTGCATTCGCATTAAATGATTTCTCCAAGCTATGCGATCGCGTACACTGTCTTGCGTTCGCATAGCTCAGTTGACCAGCCGCTGACTAGGCTCCCTTCTTCGCGATCACACTTCTTTACCCGCATTCGCATTGTTTTGCTTTTGTTAACTTCTGCGATCGCGTACAGTTCCCTGCGATCGCATAGTGTAATCGCTGGCAGTGGTCCGTTTTTCCCTTTTTAGCACTTTTTGACTTGTTTTCTTCTATATCTTCTCCAAATCATATGATACCTGAAATATGCCAATAAACCTCAGAAAATGCCTTAACTTCTCATTAAAATCATACAAAAGCCTAAGTATTAAGGAGAGATAAGTTGGTAAAATACCAACTTATCAACTGCAAGGATTAGGGGAACTATGAAAAGAACTAACATGGTTAATAGAAGAAGATATTGATTAACACATAGCAATTAAGCATGAAAAATATTTAGAGCATGTAAAAATTAAGATATGAGGGAAAACAATTAAGATAAGAGGGAAGACAATGAAAGAAAAGCGATAAATCAAGAAAAACAGATAATTCGGCGGCATATAAGCACTCATCACCTTGAATATACGCCGCTCACATGGAATTCACATAACACAAAGTCTGAGGGTTGCTAATTCCCTCAAGTCAAGGTTAGAAAAAACACTTACCTCGCTCTAAAGGCCACCAAAAGGTCAATCACAGCCTTGCCTTTCAAACACGCCTCCGACCAACAATATCTAGCAAACTACCAACCAAATATTTCATAATAAGCCTTAGGAATCACCCACGATCGATAAGAATTCTGTTTAGGCCATTATTGACAAAGTCAACACCCAGACCACTTGGTCCAAGCCCAAAATTCGAACAAAAACCCGATTACCAATTCACCCTCGAGCCTGGATATGTAATTGTTTTTGAAATCCGACCTTAATTTGAGGGCTAAATTCCCAATTTATCAAATCTCTAATTTCTACCCAAAAATCCCTTATTCCAACATGAAAACTTTAGATTTTAGGTTGAAGATTTGTGAAATTAAATGAAAGATTGGAAGAAAATGAGTTAAAATCATTTACCAATGATTTGGGGAAGAAAAGGTCTTTGAAAAATCGCCTGGAGGGTCTCTTGTTTTGAAAGTTTTGAGAAATGAGCAAAAATCCCGTCTAAGTTAGGTTTTACACAGCTGCAGGTGTCGCAAATGCGACTAGGGGTTCGCAATCGGGAACCCCGCAATTGCGAGAAACTCTTTGGAAATACGAAGTTTCCCCAACCCTGCTGTCTTCGCAAATGCGAAATATTGTTTGCAAATGCGGCCGGTGATGATCGCAATTGCGAACCTGAACTTAGCAATTGCAAAGGTCCCCTCCCAGCCCCACTTCTTGCAAATGCGATGGCCTCTTTGCAAATGTGAGGCTCACATTTGCGAGCTAGACCTCGGTAATGCGAAGTTTGCAGATCTGGCGTATCAACTGCTGGTTTTTTTCCCAAAGTTTCAACACTCCGTAGCCTACCCGAAACTCACCGGAGCCCTCGGGGCTCCAAACCAAATATGCACACTAGTCTTACGACATCATACGAACTTGTTGGCGCGATCAAATCGCCAACTAACACTTAAAACCACGAATTTAGCATCAAATCAAATGAATTTCTCAAGAACACTTTGAAATTCCTATATTCACAACTGGCCGTTCGAATCACGTCAAACCAACTCCGTTTCTCACAAAATTTCATAGATAAGTCTTTAATATTATAATTAACCTGTACCGGGCTCCTGAACCAAAATACGGATCCGATACCAAAAAGATCAAACATCAATACTTTTCTTAAAAACTAATAATTTTTCAGATTTTAATTTTTAAAAAAATTCATGACTCGGGCTAGTGACCTCCGAATCCGATTCCAGGCATATGCTCAGGTCCCATATTTTGATACGGGCCAACCAGGTCTGTCAAAGCACGAATCCAGGCCCATTTACTAAAACTGTTGACCGAAGTCAACTCAAATGAAATTTTAAATAAAAAATCTTTATTTTTATCAACTTACAACACAAAAGCTTCTCGGAAACATGCTCGGACTGCCCATGCAAATTGAGGAGGGTAAAAATGAGATTTTTTAAGGCTTGAGAATCGAGTTCTAAGACATAAGATGATCTTTTGGCTCATCACACTTGTGTGAAGGGAAAAGCGGTGGTTGAGCTTTGAGTTGGCCGTTGGAGCGAGGTAAGTGTTGTGGTTAAACATGGCTTGAGGGATTAGGTCTTATTTGCATATTTTTTACGTGTTTGAATGTTAGGTACAAGGTATAGGTGATGTGACGAGTACCTATGCCTTGTTGTCGAGTCGTAGCATGCGAGTGGGTCCTATTCTTGTGATTGTTATCCATGTTTAGACTAGTTACTTCTAATGTTTAGCACTCTTATCATGTTTGCGAACCTTGGTATTGATCGAGTATTGACTCAAAGTTGGGTTGATATTGTGTAACCAAATGTTTGAAATAAGACTTGTTATTGTCATTTTTGTCTCCCTATCATTATTGTTCCTTGTTTTGGTGAGGGAGTGTGTTAATGCACAAAGGGTGATGCCGTGCCATATTTTTTTAAGTGATAATGCACGACGGTGATGCTGTGCTAGATTGAGAGTGTTAATGCACGATGGGTGATGCCGTACCATGTTATGAGAGACTTAATGCACGAAGGATGATGTCGTGCCGTTTTTATTGTTTCATATGGCGAGATTGAAGTAAAAGCATGAAGAGTGATGCTGTGCAATTTCCTTTACCATTTTTACTTGTTCTACATATTTAAGGCATATTGATTAATCAAGTCTTTATCACTTCTTTGATTCCTTATATTGTGATATCCTCAGCATGTCCCCCTCCCTATATTACCTTTCTTGCTTCTTTTATTAATGTTATTGGTATATGTATGGTTATATTGCGCAGGTTGTTTGTGGGTGTCTTGTCCTAGCCTCGTCACTGCTCCGCCGAGGTTAGGCTCGACACTTACCAATACATGGGGTCAGTTGTACTAATGCTGCACTCTACACTTGCTGTGTAGATTTTGGTGTCGGTCCGAGCTGATCTTAAGACTAGCTGCTGGCTTCATTCAACAGGAGACCCAAGGTAGATATGCTGGCGTCCCCTTCTAGCTGTTTCAGTTTACTGTTTCTTTTAATTCGAAAACAGTTGTACTTTCTTTCAGACAATTACTTGTAGTTAATCTTAGAAGTTCGTGAATTGTGACACCAGATTCCGAGTACTTGTGTATAAATATTATGGTTGTTATGGATTTCCGCACTCTTATAACTTGTTATGGCTTAATTATTATTAATCATTGAAAGGTTTAAGAATGTTGCTTAATAATCTCTAATGTTGCTTGCCTAGTAAGTGAAATATTAGGCGCCATCACGGTCCCAATGGTGGGAATTCTGGGTCGTAACACACCGCTTCGTCGAATTTTTTAACTAATTATGTGTATTAATACAATAAGAAAACGGATAAGTAAAAAAAATAACACAATTTGACAAAGATTTTCCTGCTTGACTTTGCTCTATGAGGTCAAAGGATTGAACCTTAACTAGAACATATTTTTGTTTAGTTAATTTCTTACTTAATCTGTTTTAATTTTATCATCATCTTATGGAGAACACTTTTGGTAATATTTATCTACTCTTCCTTTTAAAGGTATTGTATAAGGATATTCCAATCAGATCTGCGGTCACCTTCACAAAAAATCCTCCTAATTAATAAAATAAATAAATGACCAGAACTTTTGAGGTAATAAAATTAAGAAAATACATTAATTTGTTTCCTCTAATTGTTTTGCTTTCTATAACATAAGAATAGAGGAAAATGAAAAAAAACAACAATAACATACAACATACCCAGTATAAATATATTTTCTTTATTACTATGTCTTCAAAAGGTAGAGATTATTGTTACTCAAATTAAAAAGCTTAAAAAAGTGCAAGTCTCAACATATTTCTCCTATATATACCATTAAAACAGTAGTAATTGGAATAAAGCAAAAGAATTTCACAATTCAGAAGTATTCTTATTAATTTCTCAACATGGTTCACTACTTAGTGAAGATCATATTCTTATTATTTATTATCATGCCCAAAAATATTCGAAGTTGCTCGGTCCCTGGATTTGGTTACGAGGTGCACATTCTCAATAATCTTCCTGCTAATTCTCCTCAACTAGAATTTCATTGTGCATCTGGAGATGACGATCTTGGCTATCATTATCCAGCTATAGGAACAGATTTCAACTGGGAATTTTGCGGGGCTTTTTATACTTTATTCTTTTGTCACTTTTGGTTGGGCGATAAAGATTTAAGTTTCGATGTATTTAACAATATAAATATATGCGTTGCGGATGGAAAAGATTTTGTTCCATCAGATACTAAGAAATGCTTATGGAAAGTGCAGGATGATGGTTTTTATTTGGGTTATTTTGATGAACATGCTAATGAAAATATTTACAAGAAATATCGCGATTGGTGAATAGTAATTTTTTCTTTTAGAAAAATGTATTAGTTAGAAGAAAAAATGAATTACCAATAATATTGCTTTGTTTTAGCAAACTTGTATTCATTTCCAGATTGTTTGTCTTTTCTTTTTTCTCCAAAAGGATATTGGTCAAATTAATTAAAAATGGCATGTAACAATAAAAATATTTTCTATGTGGAGTGTAACTTTTTATTTTGGGACTGGGGATAATAAAGTGGGAAATCGAACCCCTACCAACAAAATGAAAGTTAATGTAGCCGGCCAACTAAGCTACTAATAGAGACGGGCTAGGATTTGAAGTTTGTGGGTTCTGAATCTGTCGTAAAATTCATAACTCGTTTTAGTGAATGAGTTCACAATTAATTATTTATATATTTATTTTTTAAATTTCTTAATACACATAGCATAAGCAAAAATCACTAGGTTTGGCTTAATCTGATGTTAATTAAGATTGATACATTTGATTAATTAAACAAGAGTAAGCTAGAAGGTGGAAATTGGTAAAATTCTAATTACTTTGCATTAGTAACAAATAGTTTAAACAACCTGTTATAAAAAAAAAAAAAAAAAAAAAGAAGATAAGATCATCAGTATTGCAAATTACAAGGGGGATTAGTATTATAAAACATAAAGAAAGTTCTCTAAAATATCATGATTAAATAAGAAAATGCTATTTTTCACTTTGCATGTAATATATTCTCTACAAAGGAGGAAAGCTCAATCTTTAGAGAAAAGGAGTTTATGATTTCGACCTACGCTAAAACATAAAAGCATCGTCACTATTAGGAAGAGAATATTTGTGACGACCCGACCAGTCGTCTCATGAGTTACCGTTTCGTTTCCCCTATTTCTGCTTCTTTATGCTTCGTTATCCGTGTTTTTATGTGGTCGAGTTGATTGGTTTGAGTTCGGAGTGAATTTGGTAAGAAATATGACACTTAGTCTCTTTTAAGAAGGCTTAAGTTGGAAAAGTCAATCGGACGTTGACATATGAGTTAGAGGGCTCGGATGTGAGTTCCGATGGTTCGGTTAGCTTCGAGTGGTGATTTGTGACTTAGAAGTGTGATCGGAAGTGGTTTTGGAGGCCCGGAGTAGAATTAGGCTTGAATTGGCGAAGTTAGTATTTTGGCGAATTCCGGTTTATAGGTGAGATTTTGATCTGAGGGTCGGAATGGGATTCCAAGAGTTGTTGTAGCTTCGTTATGTGATTTGGGATGTGTGTGCAAAATTTCAGGTCATTTGGATGTCGTTTGGTTGGGTTTTTGATCAAAAGCGTGTTTCGGAAGCTTTTAGAAAGCTTAGGCTTGAATTCGATGTGAATTGATGGATTTGGTGTTGATTGAGGTGTTTTGATGATTGGAACAAGTTTGGATGATGTTTTAGGATGTGTTGGTGCTTTTGGTTGAGGTCCTGGGGGCCTCGGAGTGATTTCGGATGGCTAACGGGAAGTTTTGAACTTGGGAGAATTGCAGAAAATGCAGCAGCAGGTGCAGGCAGATTTTGGCCTTCGCGATCGCGAGCAGGCCCTCGCGTTCGCGTAGAAAGAGTTTGGGTGGCCGTGAGTTTTGTGCTTCGCGTTCGCGTCTGGTGTCTCGCGTACGCGGAGGGTGAGTTCTTTGTGCTTCGCGTTCGCAGTTGATAGTCCGCGTTCGCATAGGAGGAACTGGGGTCCCGTATATTTTGTTCTTCGCGTTCGCAGCCAAGGGCTCGCGTTCGCGTAGTTGTGGCAGTGGAATCATCGCGTTCGAGGGGGTGGTGCCGCGTTCGCGTAAGGTTATTCTGGTCAAGGAAAAAAATTGGGCATCGCGAACGCGGGGGTCTAACCGCGTTCGTGTAGAAGGGATTCCAGAAACTGGGCAGAAGGTTTTTAAACATTTCATTCGCGAGCTTAAGTCATTTTTCCACCATTGTTGAGTATTTTGAGAGCTCTTTGGGAGAAATTGAAGAGGGATTCGAGGAGGATTGATTGGAGGTAAGTTTTATGAACCAAAAACGCGATTATATTGTGAAATTTACCTAGAAATTCATGGAAATTTAGCTAAAAATGGAAGAACTAGGGCTTGGGTTTTTGAGATTTTAAAATTGGGATTTGAAGGGCCATTTGAGGTCGGATTTGAGAGTTCTTGATATGTATGAACTCGTTGAAAGATAAGGAACCCGTTGATGTGAAAATTTCAGAGTTTCGAGAAGTGGGCCTGGGGCTCGGGTTTTGCTAATTTCGAGATTTTCGATATTTTTCGATTGTTTTCGCTTGGGTTTTGTTCCCTTAGCCTATTGTGACGTATTCGCTCTGGTTTTGGTCAAATTTGACGCGCGGGGAGGCCGATTTGAGAGGCAAGGGCATAGCGAGCTAGAGCTTTAGCCGGTTCGAGGTGAGTAATGAATGTAAATGATGTCCTGAGGGTTTGAAACCCCGGATTTGCACATCGTAGTGCTATATTAAGGTGAGACACGCGCTTGATGATGAGCGTGGGTTCGTTTTCCCCAAAGGATTGTGACTTGGTCCGTCCCGAGCGATGCTTTTACCGCATATTTGATTGAAGCTGAATTGATATCATCATTATTTGGATTGATTGCCATATGTGAGCTTTGTGCCAACTATTTGAACCCTTCGGGGAGTTTTTATCACTATTTCCTCACCGTCTTGATTTACTACTTGAACTCAGTCGTACTGTTTTCTACTATTTTACAACTCAGCCACTGTTACTCAGTTTTTGAAACTAAAATGATATGTTAAATGATGTTTTGGGCTGAGAACTACTGTTTTACTAAAGCCCGAGGGGCTTATATGATTTCTGGACTGGTATGGCCAAGGGCCAGATGTGAGGATACTATGGGATCGGGCTGCGTGCCGCAGCAGTGTTATACTGATATTGATATGAGGCCGAGGGACTAGATTGGTGCCACGAGATGTCTTGTTATTGCGCTTGGGCCGTAAGGGATCCCTCCCGGAGTCTGTACACCCCCAATGAGCGCCGTCGATGATAAATATATGGATCGGGCTGCACGCGGCAGCGGGTACTATAGGGTACCGTTCTATGTGTTGATTTTTCTTTTACTGTCTATCACTTAACTGCTTACTTGTTGCAGAACTATCGTATTTTGTTTTCCATTGGTTTACTGCTTTCATATTACTTGTTTTAAGCTGCCGCATTATAGATTACTCTGTGTTTCTCCAGGATTTCTTATTTTCTGTCATTATTTATGCTTATTACTCACTGGGTCAGAGTAGTCACATTACTCCCTGCACCTTGCGTGCAGATCCAGGTGCATCTGAGGCTGTTGAGGATTTTCAGTCGGGCAGCACATACCCGGGAGCATCGAGGTAGCTGCATGGCGTCCGCAGCCCTGATCTCTCCCTTCTATCCTTTTGTTTTATCCACATCTCCTAGACTGATTATGTAATAGGTTGATAAACTTGTATTAGAGGCTCAGACTTGTGATACCGGATCTGTTCGGGCTATGTAGTGGTATTATCATCTGAATTTCCGCATATTTAACTCTTGTTCCAGGCCTTTATTATGGTAATTTGTCATTTTAACTGTGTTAGCTAGTAATAAACTTTATGAGAAAACGGGTTGAGGTTGTTAGTTGGCCAGGCTTGCCTAGCAGTGTGTTGGGCGCCATCACGACCGTGGTTGGGGTCGTGACTCGAGCCATGGGTATGGAGTCGTTTTTGTTTGTGAGATCTTTACCCCCAATGTAGGACTTCCCGGCGCGAATTTGAATTTAGTCGGGCCCCAATGTGAGTACCGGACACCGTGTGAGAAACCAAAAAAAATAGATAAATAGAGTAGTTTTATCTTGCTCAGCGACAAAGCCAAAATTTTAACTAAAGGAAGTCAAAATTTACAGAAATAAATGTACAAAAAATGAAGGCATTTAACACGCATAGTGTGTGTGTATATATATAAAATCTTTTTACCTATATAGCTCCGCCACTATTTGTGGTTGAGCTTTGTGAACCATCAAGTAAAATAGGGTAGTCTACCCCTTAGAGATTTGTAACTCCGCCATTGCTTTTGCTTTAGCACCTGAATGCCGCATGTGTTCAGTATCTTTTTTTTTTAAATACTATAATATATTTAAGATTATATTTTTTTAAAAATTCTTTTTCTTTCAAATTTTATGCCAAATTAAACTATATATATCGGAAAATTTAGTAGCTCAATTGGTTAACTATCTGATAAACCTTTATCGTATTACTAAAGATTCGATGCACCTCTTCCCAATTTCTCCTTCTCCTCTCTACTCTGTTTGACTCAAAAGATATTGCAATCTTTTTGAATAAATCAATCAAATAAAATGATGGGGTAAATCTTATTCATTCATAATGAACTCCAGATCAATGAACTAGAAGAAGAACAACATATAAAAAGAAGTAAAGATAAACGATCTTATTGAAACTTTCCAGTATTGTTCTCATTAATCGGTGGAGTAGAAAATGTTACATATTGCATCGTCGCTGAGGATTGCCTCCTTCATCCTTCTATTTATCAAAGTTACAGAGAGGAGATAGGTGGAGAATATGAGAGATGTTTTCTGGAAAAGCCCCCCCCCCCCCCCCCCCCGAGAGGTTTTTACCCTCCTATATATACAACTCGGGACCTCTAGCTATATGCTCTATCTGACGCTTCTCTGTGCCTCACATTCCTCGGTTATTCGCTGGAGGTCATTCTTTACTACTTCGACGAAAGTCGCGAGGGCAAAGTATGGAACAACCCATGTCAATCCTTGTTGCCTTGCCGTCTGTGAGCGCGACGTTAGTCCGTTCGACCATTATGGTCAAATTTTGACAAATACAGTTAGTCCCTCTGTCTGTCGGGGTCGTCCCCTGTCGGGCCCAGTGGACGGATTATGACCGCTGTCAACCTGAGAGAAATATGACTACTCACTCCTTGGTTGTGCTACGTGGGTTCGGAAGAGATGACGGCACCCTTTTGGTATTTCTGGACTGTTGCGACCGTTTCAAAACCGAAACGTCGTTTCGTGGTTGCAGCCATTATGACACATGTTCTTAGAGAGTTGAAACGTTTCGTGTGCCACCGGATTTGATTGGCGACTCTTGGGTTTCGCGCTTGGGAGATTTACATCTCTTATAAATAGAAGGAATACATCATTCAATTGACACATTCCCTTGCCTTTTGCCGGAAAGAATTCTTGCGAGCATACTTTCTTCCCGATAATTCCAAGCTTTTATTTTCTCCCTGTGAGCCGAAAAACTTCCATCCTTTCCTTCCATTGCCTCCTTTCTTTGCTAAATTAACACAATGGCCGATAATTCTTCTCGCGTTGGCCTCCCTGCCCCAATGCCGACGCCAAAAAATGATACTCCGACCACCGGAGGGGATGAACCGGTGGGGGATGAAGAGGTTCCATCAGTTGCCGAGATCTTGCCCCGCCCTGGAAGAGCATGGGCTGATTTCAGCGGTCGCGCTGGGGTGGAGCCGAAACCTATCCCCTCAGTGATGAAGGAGGAGGATATTGCATATTTGAAATCCCGGTGGGGAATTCCTGGTTATATCGAAATGCGGCCGGTGGTAGGGGACGACATCGTCCATTTTGACCGCCCCGGGTACTGCTTTTTCTACGGGTACCCCTTCGTTGTTGGATACACTCTTCCTCTCCCACTCCTGGTGGTGGACTTCTATCTCTTTTATGAGGTATGCCCTGCCCAACTCTCACCGTACCTGTATAAACTATTTCTGATGTTGCTCAAGTTCGCGGAGCTCGCCGGTCGTGAAGTCACCTTGGGGCATATGCTCAACATCTTCACCCCTCAGCATATTCGTGGTACGATGATCCACATGCGCCCTTAGGGTCGAAGAGCCTGGTGGTGAAGATGGACGACAGGGCTAAGTGTTGTTTCTATGAGAATTACATCTACGTGCGGACCGAGCACCTCGTGGCGGATCCAGATGGGTTCCCTGAGAAATGGAATGCACGACCATTTTTTATCGTGATACTAAATCTTTGCCAATTTTTGCAGCCGCTAGATTTCCTCCTCCACCTGTCGAAAGTATCCGTGAGTGGGTGAGCGCTATTCTTCCCCATACTGCGGGGGTCCGCACGTGGGTGGCCTTCTATGACAAGTACGGGCACAAGCCTCTTTCTGGTAAGATGTAGTGTCTGTTCGCCATTTTTATCCTCCCCTTCTTTGTATTTAATTTCTCACGTGTTGCTTATCGATGTCGGGGAGGTTACGAAGAGCGAGGGCTCCTCCGTTAGCTTTCTGGCAACCAACCTCATCTACTCGCCCTATCGCACTACCCACTGCCGACCTTCGTCGAGGGCTGCTTCGGTTGAGTCTGCGACAGCGATTACTCCTGCTGAGGCCGCTTCGCAGGCTGAATTTCCGACTCGTGTTGCTCACCTGACGGGTGAATCTCCGCCTACTGGGGACGAAGAGGGGCCTTCCAAAAGGCGGCGAGTGGAGTTCGAGACACCACCCCCAATTGTGTATCTGGAGGACTCTCCTTCGACGGGATCTGGAGTAGGGGTTGATATGGCTCCCCCTGTAAGGACGGAGTCGGCCATTGTGTCTGCTCAATCAGAGATTCTAGCCATTGTCGATGATTAGCATCCGGCCGCGATGGAGGGTTAGGTTACTCGGGCCGCCGTTGTGGTTTCGGACGTACCCTCGTCCTCCGTGCTTGGTCGTACTTCCTCTTCAGCTGCTGACAGAGGGAAGGGAGTCGTGGTCGACGACTACGAGTCCGATTCGGACCTCGACCCTGATGATGTTAGGATGTTTGAGGAGGGCATTACCCATTCGATGGTTCAAGCAGGAGGTCCGACTCGCTTTCTTGAGATTCCCTCAGATGTCAACCTTCTAGGGGATACGGAGGATTTAGTGCCGCAGTTCGACAATTTATGCTCCGAGGCCGAGACTATGGCCCTTCGCAACGTGCGAGGTTTTCCGGCCACCGTAATTGATTTTATTTGGGAGTATTCAAGTATTTTGGCCTATTATGTGTGGGCGGATCCCGGAAGGGTTATAGTGGCTTAGACCAATACATGAGGATTTGCATGTTCTACGGTATGAGAATTCACTCGCGTGTGTTGATGCCCCCTTTTTCTCGCGAAATCGGGTTTATGATATTTGGGCGGACAGCTCGTTTCCTTTTGGGAATTGGGTTTGCAATTGAAGAGTCGCGACCTAATGATTAAGTGCATTAGGACACTAAAGAAATTTGATTTAGAAAAACCAGAGATTGGGTAAGGGCTTGAAATTATCTCGAGGGGAAGGTGTTAGGCACCCCTCAAGATCCACTAGTGTGGTTCCCGGCCATGCTACAGTTGTGACTTTAAGTATAAACAACAAGTAAACAAGCAAGAATTGTAAATACTAAATAGTTTTCACATAATGGTTACAAGCAACTGAAGCAAAAGAAGCTAAAAGTTGGGAAGAAAGTAATTTTAAAGTTCTGAAAATAAACAAGTAAAAGGAAGGTTTTTTACGTAATTGATGCAAGCAATTGAAGTAAAAGAAAAGATAAAGAAGCTGAAAATTGAGCAGTTTCTTGTTTTAAAAAAAGGAAATTCTGAAAGATTAAACAAATAAAAGGGAAGGGGGGTCCTAGGTTTATAAATAATATGGATCACCCCACACAACACCCGGTAACCGTTTATACACGTGGTGTTATCGCGTGGTCATCATATCCATATCTACCCTTTCCCACCCCGTTAAGGTATTAAAGCGCAGAATGGTCTCGTTTTCCTATTGCATGCTACTACCCGTCCCAATCCTATTAGTCCCGGAGGCATTTGGTGTTACAACCCATATTCACATACGTTAGTTCATTCCATAAGGTCGTCGATGTAAATCCATGAAGAGATTATCTTTGAGATGATAAGAGATTAATCCTATTGGTCTTAAATGATACAAAGGTGTATAAGGGTGGTTAACAAGTATTAGAAGTTAAACGAATCAAGGATGTTGTCAGCCGTATTTTTGGGTGAACCTAGGGGTGCTTAATACTCTCAAGAGGTCGTATTTTAAGGTATATGAATCATAAAATATTCGTATCATAGTCTTGAAGTCAAACGAGTTATGAAACAAAAGTCGACAAGAGTTGTTGCAACTTAAGTTCATAGTTTTACTTAAACTTTAGGTCAAATGTTATTAAGCTTTTCTCCCAATATACTTGGAATTACGGGGTGATCTACCCACCAAATTGAAGATCTATGAGTCTAGTTTCCAACGCATTAAACCTTTTATCAATACGACATTGGAGTAGAGAGATATTTGCGTTTTCGCGAGACTGCGCCAAGCACCTCTCTATGGGACCCACTTAGGCGGTTTAAGACATTTGGATCTATATAGGACACCTCCAACCCGTTTTAAGTCATTTATTTTCACTATTTTCAGACCTTAGAACCCTAGGAACACCCTCTCAAGGTTCTCTCAAGATT